>NC_142808.1:65563360-65612481 GCF_049724085.1 Artemia sp. Qi Xiang Cuo | reverse complement strand
GAATTCAATTCTCTTACTATTATGAATTGTAAAGAAAACTATTCCTTTTATTCAAATCCCAATCACCAATCAAGTTATACTCGTTCCTCTTGGCAAAGGTGTATGCCCTGTAGAATAGAATACCTACCAGAAAAACCTGTTTGGTACATAGGGGCCATAGAAATAGTACTTCCTATAGGACCGGTATTGCGTAAATCTCTTTGAAAGGTGTAATGCCCCTGTAGAATAACACAGAAAGGAACATAAAGTCGTAGAAGTATAAGGCCATGTGAGAGGATACTCACTCTCTTTGAAAAGGCATATACAAGGTTCAGAATAACACAGAAAGGAACATAAAGTCGTAGAAGTATAAGGCCATGTGAGAGGATACTCACTCTCTTTGAAAAGGCATATACAAAGTCCAGAATAACACAGAAAAGAACATAAAGTCGTAGAAGTATAAGGCCATGTGAGAGGATACTCACTCTCTTTGAAAAGGCATATACAAGGTCCAGAATAACACATAAAGGAACATAAAGTCGTCAAAGTATAAGGCCATGTGAGAGGATACTCACTCTCTTTGAAAAGGCATATACAAAGTCAATAATAACACATAAATGAACATAAAGGCGGCAAATTCATTATAAGCATTCTACTAGCTATCAAGTTTTTTTTTTTTTTTTTTTTAAATTAAAGAAGTAAATTCAAAGATCTTTAAAACCTTCCAAATTGAGATTGAGCAAAGGCAGAAAGTTCAATTGACCTTCACTATACCTGATTTGAGCAGTAGAACTATATTATAAGGTTTCACTTTTATGATAGAAAGATCAACAAAGGTCAGTGCCCTCTACTACGGATACTAAGAACTTGTTGTAACACGAAGCCACCTGAGCTCAACACCTCTAAACACTCTCTTCCTCCTTCCCAATCTATTCATAGCCTCTCGCTTTGCATCCTGTCAAGAAATTCCTATTTTCTTTTTATCTTCCCTCGCGACAGCCTCCCACCCCATTTGCAGACGACCTGCTTTTTGGTGGGTCTTAGACGGTTGGCCGACAAGAATAATTTGCAAAGTAATTTGCTTCCTACAGAAAAAATTCTAGTCTATAATTACCACACTCGCTCTTATCACCTTACTTATGGAGGGGCTTAATTAGGTTTCCTAAGATCATTAGGGTACTTCTTCTTTCTTCAAAAATTATATTTATATTCTTCAGTAACTTACTTACCTCTAACCTCAAAACTACCATATTTAAAAAAAAAAAACTCATCTACAACACTATAAGCACCTAAGCCCTAATATTTTTTTCATCCTTTTAGCACTGACACTAATTTTCCCACACAAAATAAATCTATATTACCATTCAAAATGTCATAAACTTTTCCTTCTTTTCTATATCATTTCCTGTAAATCTATCACGGCTCACCATATACTGCCCATAAACAAAAGTCAGAATGAGGTCAAAGCGTGAAAATTATTTAAGTTTTTTTGTGGGTTAAGTTTTGGTTTTATGTGTGCTTTTTTTAAAACAATGTTTTTTTTTCTCTGTTACTTAAAGTTTTTTGTTTTTGGTTTTTCGTTATTTTTGGTCGGCTAAGGCTCCCGGACGTGGTACTGACCCTTGTTCTGAGGCTCTGAGGGGGTTGTGTCAACACCAAAGGCTTTTTTATGTCATCTTTGGACAGTTTTTTAACAAATGACTATCTTAAAAATTCTATAAGATGCTTTTTTGGAAAAAACAAATTGTGTCCCGGGGCGGGGGGGGGATTGCTGCCCTCCGATCTCTTTAACTCTTAAAAAAGGCACTAGAACTTTTGATTACCAATCGAGTGAGTCCCTCCGAAGTTCATACGACCACCTAAGGGACTTAAGTAAGTAAGTGGTAATTAGTTTTCCTAAGATCATTAGGGTACTTCTTCTTTATTCAAAAATTACATTTATATTCTTCAGTAGCTTACCTCTAACCTCAAAACTACCATATTTAAAAAAAAAAATCATTTACAACACTATCAGCACCTAGGCCCTAGTATCTTTTTTATACTTTTAGCACTGAGACTAATTTCCCCTCACAAAATAAATCATCATTATAATTCACAATGTCATAAATTTTTCATTCTTTTCTGCATCATTTCCTGTAAATTTATCACGGCTCACCAGATACTGTCCATTGCTCTGCAACCTTTTCCTTATCATCAATTGTGGCATGGTTCCTGTCTTTGACTGGGACAAATCTAGAGAGACCAATGCAAATAAAAGTCAGGATAAGGTCAAAGCGTGAAAACTATTTTAGTTTTTTTGTGATTTAAAGTTTTGCTTTTATGTGTGTTATTTTTAAAACAACTATTTTATTTTTTCTCTCTTGCTTAATTTTTTTGTTTTTGGTTTTTCGTTATTTTTGGTCGACAAAGGCTCCCGGACGTGGTACCGACCCTTGTTTTGAGGCTCTGAGGGGGTTGTGTCAACACCAAAGGCTTTTTTATGTCATCTTTGGACAGTTTATGAACAAATGACTATCTTAAAAATTCTATCAGATGCTTTTTTGGAAAAAAACAAATTGTGTCTGGGGGAGGGGGGGTTGCTGCCCTCCGATCACTTTAACTCTTAAAATAGCAACTAGAACTTTTGATTACCAATCGAGTGAGTCCCTCCAAGGTTTATATGACCACCCTTTCTATAAAACCTTATATATCCTCAGGGTATAACTTACAAACCTTGCCCTGGGGGCTGTGAGGGGGTTGTCTTCCTCAAAGACATTAATTTCCCGACCTTTCAACAGCGATAAACGCAATAATTATGTAAAAATTTTGGGCGTTGAAGGGGGACTGCACTTCAGACTTTCGCCAATTAAAAAGGTCGATAGCCCTTTCACATTCCAATCGAATGAGCTCCTTTCGAAGTTCCTACGACAATTCCTTCTATACAAAATTTCCTAGACTAAAATAAAATAATACATTGTGCCAACATCGCTCTTTACTTAAGCAGCTCTATTGCACTGCCTATGATTATTCGCATAAAACACACTGGGTAAAAACATTTTTCGTTTCTAACTTGAAAGTAAAAAAATAGATTTTCAACGTCAAAGCTTAAAACACACAAAAATTATTACGTAAATGAGGGGGCTAGCCCCTCCTCAATACATCAGTCTTTACGTTAATTCTTTTTTTGTGAATATTTTAAAAGTCTTTGTATCCTAATTAGTCTCATAAAAAGTACCTCCATGGACAGTTATTCCCACGTAAAAGTTCCCCCCTACCCGGAAAATTTCTTCCGGACAGTTTCATTATAACTAAAAATTCCCCCCTCTCCCCCCCCCCCAAAAGAAAAAAAATTCCAGCAGACAGTTCCAGGTGAAAATTTTTTTATAGCGCAAATTCATTGGAAAAACTTTTATTTGACAAGATTATTTTTAATCATGCCAGAAATTCCGTCCTCTGGCAAAAAGTTTTCCTAAAAAAAACACCCCCTAGTAGAAAGTTACTCCCACAGAGAATACCGTCTGGAAAAAGCAAATAAACGCGCATCCGAATCTTTCTTCTGGCAAAAATACAAAATTCCATGTTTTTTCAGACGGGAGCTTGAAACTTCTACCATAGGGTTTTTGGATTAGCTTAACATGATGCTAATATTCTCATTATGATTCTTAGACTTTTAGAGGGTGTCTTCCCTTTCTTAAAAACCAGACAAGTTTCCTTAGGATCGTTACTTTTAATGGGTGACGCTAAAATTAATAAATCTTGTATATTTGGAATAAGAAAAACAAGCCCACTCTTTTGTTGTATCTATTGATATCAAAATTCCTTTTTTTTGACAGTTTCGGTTACTATCGAGCCGTGTCACTCCTTACTTACAGTTTGTTACCACGAACTGTTTGAAAAAGTTGACTTGTTTCAAACGAAATGTTTGAAACAAGCTGGAATGAATTTTGAAATGTCATGCGATGATAATACTGTTTCAGAAACCGCGTGGAGGTTCTTAAATTTACTGTCTCATATTTTAAAATTTTAATCTATCCTTGTGGTTTTTCAGACGGAATTTGTGAAAAAAAGAAAGAAAAATATATAAGTGTTTAGCAAGTTTCATTGTGTTTTACATACACTGGACATCTGAAAAATATTCCATAAGGGTAAGTCCAATTGTCCTCAATGCTAAAATTTTGCAGGTCTATTCTCAAAAAATTAATTAAAAGATTGCAAAATAGGCAAAAAATTTGAAGTCACATCTGTGGGATGGCAAAAAGTCAAGGGCTTTTTGTTATGCTGCAAAGTAGTTGAGTTAGGCAAATGAAACTTTGAAAAATGAATCCAGGGCCAGCCCTGTGCCCTACCAAGGAATTACCACTCTACAGTGTCAACCCTATTCTGATTTCTAGGACTTACAACCTATCTCAATGCTTATAGAATATTTAATAACTTAATCTTGATATTTAAATTTCTTCTTCATTGGATTATGGGTTTATTTTGAAAATACAATTCCTATTATTTCAATGGAATACTAAGCCATAAGCTCTCAAGAGTTTTTCCGAAATTTAAGAAATAGATTCAAAAATCTTCCAAACACACAAAAACAGAGACGACAGACACTCAGAGACGAAACACAGAAAACACACACAGATACGAAACACATACACAGAGGACACAAACACAGAGACGATACACATACAGAGATGACACACACAAAGTGACGACACACATACAGAGACGACACAGACAGAGAGATGACACAGAGACGCACAGAGACGACACACGCACAGAGAGGACAAACACACAAATACAACACAAACACAGAGATGATACATTTCTTAGGTATATTTATATAAAAGGAATGCAGTACTAAGGATCATTTTCCGAGTTATAATTTTAAGGGAAAGAAAGCAATGAATAGCTTAAAAATTTTTCAAAAACAAAATACATGAGTGTTTTCCACTTTAAACCTGCTCTCAAAAGACAACTATAACATTAAGATACGCAAGTATAACCGTAACTTTTCTAAAAAATCAATAGTTCATAGCCGTGCTTGGCCAATGTCTTTGTTGTGGGTTCTCTTATTGTAGTTGTCGTTCAGAGGCTAATTTTAATCTTTCAACTCTTTTTCAACTTCGAAAAAACACAGTGCCGTTGCTGTTCTACTTTTCGCGGCTTCAATCAATCCATCAAAATAGCAAACTGGTAAGTAGATTTTGGCAATCATGTTTCTTGTCGTTTTCGAGTATTATCTTCTTTTTCTCATTTGCTCCAAGTTTAACGAAATTAGACTTCTTCAAAATATATTTTTTAATCTGGGACAATTAAAATAAACGAAATTCTTTTATTAAACATACCTTCTTTTGTTATGTAGTTCCCTGAAAATTGCAACAACGTGAACCTACTTGATATTATCACGCAAATAAACTAGATGAATTTTTATGTATTTTTTTTAATTATAAGAAAATTTTAGCATAATTTTTGTGTGGGACAAACATTTTTTTAATTTTGTTTCTAGTGTGGTGGGTGGGGGGAGTGAACTTGCCTTTACCCTTCATTTTATATCTTGTTGTTCATAACTTTCAAAAGTCTTTACTCGTCACTGTTTGTATTTTCAGATATTTTAGGGAGGAGAAATTTAAAATCTCGTCCTCAATACCTCGCTCTTTACGCTAAAGTTTTGCATTGTTTTGAAACATAGAGTTATGAGAAAGTCAAGCTGTAGCGGAAGAAACAAGGCATTGATGAGAGAACAACCGCTTTCATAAACGGAATAATTTCTGTCCGTTTTTAATTTCAATGTTGCTCCTTACTTTCAGTTAAAAAACTTGCTTTTTAATTTAGTTTCTGAACATTTTGAATTAATACAGGTTTTGATTTTTGCTAATCGTACATGAATAATTAAAACGAGATTTGCATATTAATTTTACTTTTTTTTTGGTTAAATAGCTTTCTCGAAGGTTGTTTAATTTTATTTACGACCGTTTTTATTAGTATTAAATGTACGTTACTTACGAATTAACTTCCATATCGAACTTTTATATTCATATATTTATAATACGTATATCAGAGAGTTCACCCCGTAGTTAATGCCTCGCTCTTTACGCTAAAAATCGAATTTTATTCCAATTCTTTAAAAATGACCCCTTATATATTTAGCGTAAAGAGCGAGATATTGACAAGGGGGAGAACCTAATCATATACGTAATAATTTCTGTTCATTTTAAATTTAAATCTTGCTCCTTACTTTTAGTGGAAAAACTTGCTTTTTTTAAATTTAATTTCTGATAGTTTTTTTAAATAATGCTGGGAAATCCGGCACCCCCTTCATAGCGATGTCCCTTACCCCACGGCAAGACCCCCCAAGTAACCCCGACCTCTCACTACCAGCAAAAATCCCGCCTGAAAACGTCTGTATGCTTCCCAATAACCAATACGATACGTAAACATTGAGCAAAGTTCATAACTTGCAGCCCTTCCCCCGGGGACTGTGGCAGATTAAGTCATCCCCACAGACATAGTCAATATATTTTTTAACCATGCTGAACAAAATGGCTATCTCAAAGTTTTTATCATGTGACTTTGGGGAAAAAATAGCGTGGGAGGGGGCCTAGTTGCCCTTAATTTTTTGTTCACATAAAAAGTGCACTGGAACTTTTAATCTCCGTTGGAATCAGCCCTCCTGCGATATTCTAGGACCACTGGTTCGATACGATCACCACTGGACAAAAAAAAAAAAAAAACAAAAACAACAAAATGCATCTGTGATCTTTCTTCTGGCAAAAATACAAAATTCCACATTTTTGCAGATAGGAGCTTGAAACCTGTTCAGTAGGGTTCTCTGATGGTGTGATTTTCATTAAGGTTTTAGGGGTGTTTCCCCCCTCTTTCGAAAATCAGCCAAATCTTCTCAGGCGCGTTGCTTTTGATGAGTATGACTAAACTTGATTAAACTTATATTTATGAAATCAGCATAAAAATCTGATTCTTTTGATGCATCTATTGGTATCAAAATTCTGTTTCTTAGAGTTTCGGTCACTATTGTCCCGGGTCACTCCTTACTACATTTCGTTACCATAAACTGTTTTAAAAACTTCTTAAAACTGCTTGATAGTAAGTGTACAAACAAAAGTAAATTACGCTTACTCCTATATGGAGCACCAATAAAGTCAATCCTTTCAGATTGAGAACATTCTTTTGGTCCCTAGAATCAGTGATTTAACTGGCTAGATTTTCATTCCGCTTTACCAAAGTTTTCAGCCCACCATGCTTCATTCATAAAATGTTATTTTCTTAAAAAAAATTTCATTACAAAACTATCCAGTTGGATTGCACCCAGTTTTTCACCTGGCTTCCTGTTTGATTAAATAAAAAAAAAGTTTTTTTTAACTGACACTAAGGAACGACATTAAAACTTAAAACGAACAGAGATTATCCTATATATGACAGGGGCTATCCCCTTCTAACCGCCTCGCTTTTTACGCTAAAGTTTTTTTTTATTGTTTAAATAAATAAAGTTGTGTGACAGTCAATCTGTCACACAAGAAAAAAAACTAAGGTCTGTTCTTTTTAATGTCCGTCCTTAATTTCATGAAAAAAAACTTGTGTTGTTTATTTAATTTCTGAACGTTTTTGACTTGATGCAGCTTTGATTACTGCTCACCGTACATGAATAATTAAAACAAAATTTGCATATTAATTTTGCTTTTTTTGGCTAAATGGCTTTCTCAACATTTTGTTCTGATGTAACTTACGAATTAACTTACGTAAAGAGCTTTTATATTCGTATGTTACAAAGTTCACCCCCTAGTCATTACCTCACTCTTTACGCTAAAGCTCGAATCACAAACTCCAGAATCACAAAGGCCAGTTAATTAGAATAGATACCTCTTTTGAAATTACTAAGAAAAACCTTAGTGTAAAGAGTGAGGCATTGACCATGAGGCAGACCCCTTAATATACGTAATACTTTCTGTTTCTTTTAAATATTAATGTTCCTCCCTATTATTAGTTGAAAAAAAAACTTGTTTTTTTTATTTAATTTCTGATCGTTTTTTGAATAATGCTTGGAAATCCGGCAACCCTTTCATAGAAATGTCCCTTCCCCCAAGGAAAAGATCCACCCCCATAACCCCGACTCCCACACCACCACAACCTCCGACTCCCACAACGACCAGATAAAAACGCTCCTGAAACGTCTGTATACTTCCCATTAACCAATACTATATGTAATCAATTGGCAAAGTTCATAACTTGCAGCCCTTCCCCCGGGAAATAAGGAGGATCAAGTCATCCTAAAAGACTTTTTTATTAGGTTTTCAACTATGCTGGACAAAATGGCTATCTCAAAATTTTGATTGGGTGACGTTGGAATACAAAATTAGCATGGAAGAGGGCCAATTTACCCTCCAATTTTTTTGGTCACTTAAGAGAGGGCACTAGAACTTTTAATTTCCGTTCGGATGACCCCTCTCACGATGTTCTAGGACTACTGGATCGATACGATCACCCCTGAAAAAAAAAAATAAATAAACACGCATCCCTCATCTTTCTTCTGGCAAAAATACAAAAATCCACATTTTCGCAGATAGGAGCTTGAAACTTCTATAGTAGACACGCTCAGTCTATTCAGCGTGTGAGGTTCTCTGACACGCTGAATCTGATTGTATAATTTTCATTAAAGTTCTATGATTTTTAGGGGTTGTTTTCCCCTTTTTTCAAATATAAGGAAAATTTTCTCAGGCGCATAGCTTTTGATGGCTAAGACTAAACTTAATGAAATTAATATATTTGAAATCAGCATAAGAATCTGATTCTATTGATGTAAAAATTCTGGTTTTTACAGTTTTGGTTACTATTGAGCCGGGTCGCTCCTTACTTACAGTTTGTTACCACAAACTGTTTGATCACTCAAAAAGACTAATTAAGACAACATCTTCGCCGACAGAAAAATCTATTTCCAAATTCCAAGCCCCCATAGAGCCGACTTGTGAAAATTTATAAATTTAGTGCTTGCCCGTTGAAGTTTTCCGTTTTCCCCCCACCCCCAAAAAAAATTCGTGGAAGTTTTAACTGAATCCTGAAAATTGTAAGACAGCAAATGGTGGTTGCTCCAACAGTGCATATACAATTTGTTAAGTTTCTAACAAAAACTAATAACTCGTATGTAATATGTAATATTTGAAGATTTTTCATTTTAAAAAATTCTTTTTTGCTTATTCAACGAGCCTGATTAAGAGAACCGTTTCTCATATATATTACACTAAAAGCATTTTTCACTTGTGCGCACTTCTTTATGCCTGGTCAAACATCCAGACTCAGCAAAGCTTCTCTTACAAAAATCACACTGAAAATGTTTTTCATTTGTATGCATTCGTTTATGCGTAGTCAAGTTTGACGAATCAGCAAAATTTTTCTTACATATGTTACACTGAAAGGGTTTTTCACCAGTATGCACTTGTTTATGTCTAATCAATTGTGCCGACTCACAAAAGAGTCTCTTACATATATCAAGCTGATAAGGTTTTTCCCCTGTGTGCATTCGTTTATGTGTAGTCAAGTTTTACGCAGAAGCAAAAGCTTTCTTACATATATCACACTGGAAGGACTTTTCGCCTCTATGCACTCGTTTATGACTGATCAAAGTTTCTGAATGAGCAAAAGTTTTCTTACATATCTCGCACTGGAAGGGTTTTTCACCAGTATGCACTCGTTTATGTCTAATCAATTGTCCCGACTCACCAAAGCTTCTCTTACATATATCACACTGAAAAGGTTTTTCACCTGTGTGCACTCGTTTATGTGTAGTTAAATTTGACGCAGAAGCAAAAGCTTTCTTACATATATCACACTGGAAGGGTTTTTCCCCTCTATGCACTCGTTTATGACTGATCAAAGTTTCTGACTGAGCAAAAGTTTTCTTACATATATCACACGGGGAAGGTTTTCCACCTGTGCACTCGTTTATGTTTAGTCAATTGTCCCGAATCACAAAAGGTTTTCTTACATATATCACACTGAAAAGGTTTTTCACCTGTATGCACTCGTTTATGTGTAGTCAAATTTGACGCAAAAGCAAAAGTTTTCTTACATATATCACACTGGAAGGGTTTTTCACCTGTATGCACTCGTTTATGACTGATCAAAGTTTCTGACTGAGCAAAAGTTTTCTTACATATGTCACACTGGAAGGGTTTTTTACCTGTATGCACTCGTTTATGTTTAGTCAAATGTGCCGACTGATCAAAACCTTTATTACATATATCACACTGAAAGGGTTTTTCACCAGGATGCACTCGTATATGTGTAGTCAAATGTCCTAGCCGAGTAAGTTTTCTTACAAATGTCACACTGAATATGAGCTTCACCACTAATGCTGCACATAGTTGAGTTCATTACTCTAGAATTCAACCCTAGTGAATTTAACTTGAAACTTGTGGACAATTTCTGTGAAGTAACGTGAGAGGTACCACCCAGTAATACTATTTCAAACTCTTTTTCTGAAAAATGAACCAGTAAAATTAAATGTTCTTTCATGTTATGAATATTGTGTTTCAAACAAATTGAACATCTCCTTGCTTTTCCAAATGGATGCTACAATAAAAGATCTACAAAGCTTCTATAATCTCTAACTACAGCAGAGCAGACATCGCATTCTATCCGTGTATGTTGTTCACGACCAGTGTCTACATGAAGTTCTAGTAGCAGAAATGAATTCTCTGTCTTTCCACAGAAGTTGCAACGCCAGAGATTCGGTTGAGTTTCACCACCAATGCCACAACTACTTGAAGTCATTACTTCTAAAATTAGGGGATAAAATAAAATAAAAGTCAATACTACAGCTAAGAGTATTACGTAAATATATTATATTGAGAAACATTGGATGAATGAAAATTTATGATTTAAAAATCTGTTTCATTTAATAGAAATAACAGAAAATAATATTTAAAATTCAACCCGGAGAAAAATATAACAGTTAAAACAATCCTACCATCATAAAGAGTTTAAGAAATTATATTATACTTATATACACTTAACAATGTACATAAGCCTACACTTAACAGTGCATACACCTAACTTAATACACTTGACACTTAAAAAGTCCAACAAAATATTATACACTTAGATACAATTGACAGCCCATTCCCGATTTTATTTATTTCTCCCCTCATATTATCTTTTAGAATTGATTTGACCTCAATTTAAGTTTAGGTTTCTTTCTTTTCTTTATCTGTTTGTTCTATAATTCATTATACTACTGAAAATCTTTACACAACAGCAGAGCATTATTCAGGAGGGGGGGGGCAGGGGGGGGGGTTAAACCTAAAAAGCCAAGATAATAAACAGAGAAAAATCTTCCGAAAAAAAAATACATTTTTGTTCAATTTAGATTTAACGCTTAAGTAGCTCAGTGCTAGTAAAAGAGGCAAATAAAAGTTTTTTTATGAGCTAAAACCTCATCGTAACTAGCGTTGTGGCTTGTCTTAATTGACAGATATCGGTAATAAGTATCTTTTATTTTCGTGTATTATCGTTAATAAGGCATATATTACTAACAAATACAACAAGCTCATTTATTTGAAATTTGAAGAGCTTCGCGTTTATGCCCTTTTTCAAACAGATCGTGTTAGCCAACTGTCAGTAAAGAGCGACCCAAAACTCTTAAAAAAATAAATTTTTGATATCAATAGATATAACAAAAGAATGGGCTTGTTATGCTGATTCCAAATATATAAGATTCATTAAGTTCAGTGCTATAAATCAAAAGCTACAATCCTAAGAAAATTTGCCTGGTTTTTGAAAAAGTGAAAAGACACCCCCTAAAAGTCAAAGAATCTTAATGAAAATAATATCATCATGTTAAGCTTATCCGAAAACCCTATTGTAGAAGTTTCAAGCTCCCGTCTAAAAAAACATGGAATTTTGTACTTTTGCTAGAAGAAAGATCACGGATGCGTGTTTATTTGTTTTTCATATTTTTTTTTTCCATGGGTGATTGCATAAAACCAACAGTCCTAGAATATCGAGAATTAAAAATAGAAATTAAAAGTTTAAGTTCCCTTTTAAAGTGACCAAAAATATTGATGGAGAACTAGCCCCCTTCCCACCCCCACCTCTTTTTCCTGACAGTCCTTCGATCAAAATTTTGTAATATACATTTTGTTCATCATAGTTAAAAAGGTCAGTAACTCTACCTTTGGAGATAACATAACCCCCCTCGACCCCTGGCGAACGGTCTTTTAAGTTATAAAATCTTCCTTTTTGCGGAGTTTGCATACGTTCTTCGGGTGGGGGCAGAAGTTGAATTTTATGGTGGGGGGGGGGACTTTTTACGTGTAAGTTCTCGGGGTATGAACTTTCCAGGGGGAGTTCTACACTTGGGGAATTTACCAGAATTTTTTTCTACGGATTTCTTTTATTAGTCTTACTTTCTCTTTGTAAACTCAATTTTACACTTGGAGATGTTAAGGGGAATCGTCTGGGGGAAAAATGTTACCGGGTTGGAATTTTCGAAGAGTATCTTTCCAAGGTGAGGGGAGATTTTTCATGAGAGAAATTCTCCGAAGGAGAGATTTCCACAAAAAAAAATTTCCAGAGGGCATTTTCTGTGGAAGTAACTGTCCAATAGGGGGTGGGGTATTTTTGGGAAAGCTTTTTGCCAGAGTACTGAATTTCCGGCTTGATTTTAAAAATAGTCTTTTCAAATAAAAGTTTTTCCAATGAATGTGCGCTATGAAAACATTTTCACCTGGAACTGTCCCCAGGATTTTTTTTTGGGGGGGGGGGGGGATTTTTAGTTATAATGGAACTATCCGGAATAAATTTTCCTGGTGGGGTGTATTTTATGTGAGATTAACTTTCCATGGAGGGATTTTCCATGAGGAGAAGGAATTCTCCATAGAGGAGGAATCCTTTCACAACGAGAACTTTCTTTTGGTCCGTAGACTCAGTGATTTAACTGGATAGGTTTTTATTCCATTTTACCAAAGTTTTCAGCCCACGATGCTTCATCCATAAAATATGACTTTTAAATAAACTTTCATTACAAAACTATAGTTGGATTGAACCCAGTTAATTGCCTGGCTTCTTGTTTGATCAGAGGCAACGCTATAGTAAAGCCCACACGGCTCCATTATTTTATTATTATTTTTTCCCAGAGACACTTCAAATGGGAGGGGTCGTCTCAGAAACTTCAAAGGTGGCTCATTCGATTAAAAATCGAGAGTTCTAGTGCCCTTTTTAGGAGTCAAAAGTGATTGGAAGGCAACTAACACCCCTTCCACGCTCACCAGTTCACCAAACACAGCCAATAAAAATTTTGAGATAGCCATTTTGTTCAGAGAAGTTGATTTCCACATAGAAATTATGTTTTTAAGGAGGACACTCCCCCACAGCCCTCAGGGCAAGGGTTAAAAGTTATGCCCTGGGGACATATAAGGTTTTTGTAGAAAGCTTTGTGGTAGAAACTTCAAAAGGGGCTCATTCGATTGGAAATTCAAAGGGCTATTCCCTTTTTTATAGTCGAAAGTGATTGGAGGGCAACTAACCCCCCTCTCACGACTACCTTTTCCCCAAACACATCCAATCAAAATTTTGAGATAGACATGTTGTTCAACGTCGTTGGAAATTCAGAAAACTAGGTCTTTGGGGATAACAACCCCCCCACAGCCTTCTGGGAAAGGGTTGCAAGTTATACCCTGGGGCATATAGAGTTTTATAGAAATCGCTGTCGTAGAAACTTCAGAAAGGGCTCGTTCGATTGGAAATTTAAATGGCTAGTTCCCTTGTTAATAGTCGAAAGTGATTGGAAGGCAACTAACATCCCTTCCATGCCCACCATTTCGCCAAACATACCCAATCAAAATATTGAGATAGCCATTTTGTTTAAAAGAACTGAAAGTTCTGGAAATTATATGTTTGAGCAGGACACACACCCCAGAGTCTTCAGGGTAAGAGTTATAAGTTATGCCCTGGGGGAATATATGGTTCTTATGGAAGGAATGCTCGTATGAACGTCAGAAAAGGCTCATTTGTTTGAGAACCAAAAGTTCTAATTCACTTTTTAAGCGTAAAAAGAAATCGGAGGGTAACCAGCCTCCCTCCCCTCCCCCTCAAGCTCTTTTTTCCAAATACTACCGCTATAATTTTGAGATTGCCATTTTGTTAAAATAAGGTCAAAGATTAGATAACAAAAATTCTGGTGCCAATCCGACCCCCCCAGTACCGTGGACAGGCGTATTAAGTTATGCCAATGGGTGATATATGGGTCTTGTGGACGGGATGCTTGTATTAACTTCAAAGAGGGCTCATTTGATTGGAAACTGGAAGTTCTAGTTCATTTTTTAAGAGTCAAAAGAGATTGGAGGGCACCTAGCCCCCTCCAAGCCCTTTTTTCCTCAAAATCATCCGATAAGAACTTTGAGATTTATAAAATTATAGCCTTTTTTTTAAAATAGTTCGAAGACCATATAAAAAAACTCCGCAGTCAACCTAGCCCTCCAGGGTCTGAGGGCAGGCGTTGTAAGTTATGCCCTGGGGGAATATATGGTTCTTATTGAAGGGATGCTCGTAATAACTTCAGAGACGGCTCATTTATTTGAAAATTTAAAGTTCTAGTTCAGTTTTTTAGAGTCAAAAGAGATTGGAGGGCAGCTATCCCCCCACGTCCCTTTTTCTCCAAATGCATCCAATAATAATTTTTGAGATAACCATTAAGTTAAAAAGTGCTCAAAAGTCAGATAACAAAACTCCGGTGTCTTCACAACAACCCAGGACCTGAGAGCAGGCGTTCTAATTTTTGCCCAGGGGCATATATGATTTTTATTAAAGTGTTCCTCTTATAGACTTAAGAGAGCTAATTTGATTGGACATTGAAATTTCGTAACTCATTTTTTAATCGTAAAACATTATCTGGGTATCGCTAGCCCCCCCCCCCCCACGCCTTCTTTTCGCCAACCCATCTTATAAAAATTTTGAGACAGTTAAAAGGTCGGATAAGGAAAACTCCGGTGTCAATCCAACCCCCCAGGGCCCAGGGGAATGCGTTCTAAGTTATGCCCTAAGGCCACGTATGGTTCTTATGAAGGGGATGCTAGTATAAACTTCATACAGGGCTCATTTTATTGTAAATTGAAAGTTCTATTTTACGTTTTAAGAGTCAAAAGAGTTAGGGGCAACTAGCCCCCCCCCTCCTCCATTTCTTCCCAAACCTATCTGCTACAAATTTTGAGCTAGCCAGTTTTTTGGAAATTGTTCAAAAATTAGATAACGAAAACTCCCCAAAGGGCCTGGAGGAAAGGCGTTCTAAGTGTTGTTCTGGGGGTGTATATGGTTCTTATGAAAGGGATGCTCGTATAAAATTCAGAGAAGGCTCATTTGATTGGAAATTGAAAGTTCTAGTTCAAGTTTTAAGAGTCATTAGATATCCGAGGGCAACTAGCCCCCCCCCCCCACCCACGCACCCTTTTTTTCCCGAAGCCCATCCGATACAATTTTTATAAGAGCCATTTCATTAAAATGTCTCAAAGGTCAGATGAGAAAAAATCCTTTATCGACGCAACCCCCCAGAGCCCAGTGGGAGGCGTTATGAGCAATGCTCTAGGGGCATATATAGTTCCTATGGAAAGGATGCTCGTATAAACTTCGGAGAGGGCTAATTTTATTGAAAATGGAGTTCTTGTTAACTTTTGAGACTCAAAATAGATTGGAGGGCAACTAGCCCCCCCCCCCTCTACGCCCTAACTGCATCAGATAAAATTTTTATATAGACATTTTTTTAAATTAGTTCAAAGTTTAGATAACAAAAACACCGGTGTCGACATAGCCCCCCAGCTTCCAGAGATAGGCGTGGTAGGTTATGCCCTGGGGGCACATATGTTTGTTATGGAAGGGATGCCCGCATAAACTTCATAGAGGGATCATTTGAATGGAAATTAAAAGTTTTAAGAGTCAAAAATAATTAAAGGACAGCAAGCCTCCCCCCACACTCGATTTATTTTTTTTCCCAGAGGCACTTCAAATAGAATGGATTGTCGTATTAACTTCAAAGGGGGCACATTCGACTTAAAATTGAGACTTCTAGTGCCCTTTTTAAGATCCAAAAGTGATCAGAGGGCAACTAACCCCCCAAGCCCTTTTTCCCCAAATACATCTGATAAAAAGCTTGAGGTGGCCATTTTGTTAAAAATAGTTCAAAGATCATATAACAAAAACTCCTTTATGTATGGCCATTTCGTTAAAAATAGTTCAAAGATCAGATAAGAAAAACTCCTGTTTCGACCCCCCCCCCAGGGTCCTGGGCAGGCGTTATAAGTATTGATCTGGGGGCATATATGGTTCTTATGGAAGGTATGCTCGTATAAACTTCGGAGATGGCTCATATGATTGGAAAATGAAAGTTCTTGTTCACTTTTTAAGAGCCAAAAGAGATCGGAGGGCAACTAGCCTCCCTCTCAACGCCCTATTTTCCTCAAAGATATCCGATAAGAACTTTGAAAGAGCCATTTTTTTCGATATAGTTCAAAGGTCTGATAACAAAAACTCCGGTGTCGAAACAACCCTCCAAGGCCCAAGGGACAGACACTGTAAGCTATGTCCTGGGGCCGTATGTGGTTCTTATGAAAGGAATGGCCATATAAACTTCAGAGAGTTAATTTGAATGGAAATTAAAAGTTGTAGTTCATTTTCTCAGAGTTAAAAAAAGATCGGAGGACAACCAGCCCCTCCCGTCCTCCACGACTTTCGATTTATCGGAAGGATAAACCCATCCAATAATAGTTAAACCATTCGATATTAAAACTCTGGGGTTATAAAAGCCCACCAGGGTCAGGGGACAGACTTTGTAAGTTCTACTCTGGGATATATAAGGTTCTTATAGAAGGGATTGCTCGTATAAACTTCAGAAAGGGCTCGTTTCATTGAAAATAGACGGTTCTATTTCACCTTTAAAGATTCAAAAGAGACGGAAGGCTCATTAGCCCCCCCCCACCACCATCCTTTTTACCCAAACCCATTTAATAAAAATTTTGAGATAGCAATTTTGCTAAAAATAGTTAAAACGTCATATAATAAACACTGTGAGTTTGACTCAAAACTTATTTAATAATTTCATGTTGCTAATTTGCTACCAGGTTTAATATTTAGATGATCATTTGATTTTTTTTTTAAGGTTTGATTTCGAAACAAATAATTTTTAAAAAATTGAGAAACTTCTTGTAATAAAAAACGAACAAAAATTAATTAAAAAAAAAAATTCCAAAAAATAAGATTTTAAAATAAAAGTAAAGGCCAGTTTAAACTTATGCTCAGCAGATACAAATACCTATTAAAATTCCAAATCAAAACGACCAGAAATTAATATTAAAGATTAAATGAAACCCAAAACGAACATAAATTAAATAAACATTCAGAGCAAAAAACATGCAACAATTAATAATATAAATGAATAAATAGGTCTTAAAGCGATTAACGATTATATCTAAAAGGTAAATAAAGCTTAAAACTAAATTTTTTGTTTTATTTAAGTATAAATGAAACTTAACAAGTACATAAAGTAAATAAACATCCAATGAAAGCAAAAATACTATATATATTGATGTAAATTAAAAAATAAATCTTAAAACAAGTGAAACTTAAATTGAATATAAAAATCAAGTTTGAAGCGAACAAAAAATACTAAAAACAAGAGTTTGGGTATCAACTCCTTCTCTCACTGTAAAAATCTAAACCCTACTGCGTCATTGGCACTTTATCAAAAATTAGATGCGTCTTGAACGGTCTAGAAAAGTAAAAACAACATCAAACTGAATATTTGATGTATAATGATATTAATTGCTGAAATATCCATCAGTTAAATAACTTATTTAACTGTAATTTTTTTTTTTACTTTAAATTCTTTAATAAATTTAAAAGAAAAAATTTGTAAAATAATTCTTTTTAACTAAATCGCGAATAAAGCAGTATTCTTTTGTTTATTATTTACAAATGCGAGGGACCCAATATTCAAACACTTGTTTTTAGTGAAACTATGTTTGTCTTGAACAACTTTAAAAAGGGCTAATAAATTAAACTGAATATTTGAAGTATAATGATATTAATTGCTGAAAGCTCATCAGTTCAAACTGTTAGTATAATTTGAATGCTTATTTTCAATACTATGTACAAAAAAAAAAAAAATTCGTCATAAAATTGGTAGTGTAATTTGTAATCTATCAGTTTTCTATTATATTTTAAAAGCTTTTTCGCTTCTAAGAATTCTTGTGTGCCTATTCAAAGGGCTTGATACAAAAAAGTTTTTTTTTTATTGATAAAACTTTAATACATGCATGTTGGAATTACCACTTAAAGTGACTTGGATCAAAATTTGCTATATATGCAATCTAAAGGGTTTTTCACCTGTACATCCTCATTGGATCTCATTTAAAGAGCCTTATTCAGAAAATCTTTTCTCATATATTTTACACTAAAAGCATTTTTCACTTGTATGTACTCGTTTATGTCTAGTCAAACAATCCTGCCAAGCAAATTTTTTCTCACAAATATCAGAGTGGAAGGGCTTTTCCATTGTATGTATTCTTTTATGTCTTGTCAAATTTCCCGACAGAACAAAATTTTTCTTACATATATCACACTGGAAGGGCTTTTCTCCTGTGTGCACTCGTTTATGTCTATTCAAATTTTCAAACCGAGTAAAAGTCTTCTTACACATATCACACTGGAAGGGTTTTTCTCCTGTATGCACTCGTTTATGTTGAGTCAAATCACCCGATCGAGTAAAAAATTTCTCACATACATTACACTGGAAGGGTTTTTCTACTGTATGCATTCGTTTATGTTGAGTCAAATCACCCGATTGAGTAAAAAATTTCCCACATACATCACACTGGAAGAGTTTTTCTCCTGTATGAACTCGTTTATGACTAATCAAATTTTCAAACCGAGCAAAAGTCTTCTTACACACATCACACTGGAAGGGTTTTTCACCTGTGTGCACTCGTTTATGACTAACCAAACTTCCTGACTCAGCAAAGGTTTTCATACATATATCACACTGGAAGGGTTTTTCTCCTGTATGCACTCGTTTATGTCTATTCAAATTTTCAAACCGAGTAAAAGTCTTCTTACATATATCACACTGGAAGGGTTTTTCCCCGGTGTGCACTCGTTTGTGTCTAGTCAAATCTGTCGACTGAGCAAAACCTCTATTACATATATCACACTGGAAGGGTTTTTCTCCTATATGCACTCGTTTATGTGTAGTCAAATGTTCCAACTCAGCAAAGGTTTTCTTACATATATCACACTTGAAGGGCTTTTTACCTGTATGAACTCGTTTATGTACAGTCAAATGTGCAATCCGAGCAAAGGTTTTCTTACATATATCACACTGGATAGGAGTTTCACCACCAATGCTGCAGATAGTTGTAGTTGTTACTTCTAAAATTAGGAAATAAAATTAAAAAAAAGTCAATATAACAGCTAAGGGCATTACGTAACTATATTATATTGAGAAACATTGGATGATTGGGATTTTTGCTTTAAAAATCTGCTTCGTTTCATAGAAATAATAGAAAATATTATTTAAAATTCAAGCAGGAGATTTATTTACCTGATAAGACTTGAAAGTTTTTATAATCATAAGAAGTCTAACACAATATTATGGACTTTGATACTTTTGATAGTCAACTCCCACTGTCGTTTCGTCCTTCCCTCGTAGAAGAAAGAATTTTCTCTTTACCTTTTCCTTCTTTTATCTCTTCGATTTTGTTCGACCGGAATTCAGGTTTTAGTTTCTTTTTTTCCTTTATTCTTTTTTCTCTATTTAAAAATACTACTGAAAATCTTTACAATAAAGTGGAACCTGATTTAAGGGAGGAGGAGGGGGCAAGCGCAACAAGGGGGGAGGGAAATCTAAAAAGATAAAATAGTGAACTAAGAAAAACCTCCTGCAAAAACAACTATATATTAGCTTAGTTTATATTTAGCGTTTAGGTAACTCAGTACCGGTGAAAGAGGCAAACAAAAGTTATCTAAAAGCTAAAACCTCAAGGTAATTAGTGTCGTGGCTTGTGTTAATTAACATACAACGGAATTAAGGATCAGTCAATTTAGGGCATTATCCTTAATAAGGTAAAAATCACTAACATAGGTCATATACAAGTAGGGCCTACCTTCTATATTTTTACTTAACTAAGTTTTAGCTGGTGGCCGGTGTCTACCACCCCCCCCCCTGGAAAATACCCCATTGATAAGGCTTTCTAAATTTGAGAATTTTATTTGAGTTTTTGTTATTTATTTTTTGTAGGGGGAAGGAATTTTGGCGCTTATGTATTATACGCTACTCAATCAAGTTTACGGTGAGTAAAAATAGAAAACAAACTGGTTTCTTTATTAGTTTCTTAATTACTGTTAGAATTTTTTTAAGACTTCAAACTGTCATAATAATTTACCCCCCCTCCCTTATGTGCAAAAATATAGCCCAAATTTACATATGTAATTATATATTTCCCATCTATTCTGTAAATTGTCTTTGTCTTATCTCGCACTAAGCTGAAAGATACTAACGAAGAAACTGATTTGTTCTCGAGTTTGACGAAGCATAAACTAGAGTGAGTGGTGTATAATGCATAAGTACTGCATATATATATATATACATATACATATATATATATATATATATATATATATATATATATATATATATATATATATATATATATATATATATATATATATATATATATATATATATATATATATATATATATATATATATATATATATATATATATATATATATATATATATATATATACATATATATATATGACATTGAAGTGGCTTGCTTGTGCGAAACTTGGTCCGCGTCTGACACATGCACTATTATTTCTGGGTACGATGGGTATCTACTCCCAACATTAGATAAGGACGGGGCCATTGTGAGTCATGGTGGCGGAGTTGGTTTTTTTGCAAGTCTGCAATTCCAAATCGAGCCCTAAATATGCCTATCCCTAGGAAACCTGAGCACAAAGTTCTGTGGCTTTGGACAAGACCCGGATACTTACCCAAAGATGTATCGTCAATCATTATTGGTATAGTCTACTACCTGCCAAGAGTATCGTTCCGAAAGGAACTTGTACTCTACCTACGGTATTCGGTTGACTACATAAGATCCCAATACCCATACGCTGACATTCAGATCCTGGGCGACTTTAATGATTTAAAGGCTAGCTGGCTCTCAAGTTCACTCTCACTTACGCAAGTCCCAACACGCGAGGAAAAAGTACTAGACCTTATCTTTACCAATATTGAGGAGTTCTATAATCCCCCCTACACTCTCCCAACTTTTGGTATGAGTGACCACCTTACTGTAATATGGAAGCCTAGCAAAAAACCCCCTGACGGATCCCAGTCAGTGGTGAAATACCGCCCACAAACTCAAGAACAACTCCAGATTTACCGAGAGTGGCTAGCTAGGAAAAACTGGTCGAAAGTCCTTACTATGAAGAACGGCAACAATATGATGCAAGAGGTCACTGCTCAGCTTTTACATGAATATAATGTAATGTTTCCCGAAAAGACAATCCTGGTCAAGTCACAAAATAAGCCGTGGGTGACTAAAGAGATTAAGGATCTAATCAAATCGAGAAATGAGCTCTATAAGTTGGGATATCAAGATGAGGCTAAAAAAATGCGCAATAAGGAAAAATGAGGAAATAAGAATGTCAGGAAGAGTCGGGTATAACTATAGACTCTTCTAATAATCTTGTACATGAATTAAGAGATGGTGTGATCTGTTCTACATCAATTGCTCCCCGTATGCAGCCTAAGATATAGATATCTTATGACTGCTCATGCACCTTTCCTTGGCAAAGTTCCACCTGACTCTTAAACGAGTAGATCCCATCTGACTCTTAAACGACTATGTCTTCTCAAGACCAGAACATAATTTTCACTTTACTGAAAACCAATACATTTTAAATTTTTTAACTTTTTTAACTTTAAAAAAATAAAAAAAGGTATCAAAACTTTGAGGAATAAAAATCAGTAAATATATATTAAACAGACAATCCACGCTAATTTGTTTTTTTTTTCTGTCCAATATTAGGAGCCTGTTATCCCTGTTTAGGAACAATTTATTTTCATCAAAATATTTGTTTGGGTACAGGGGAGTCTTACCTTATTGCCTATTGTCTATAGTTTTACCTTATATGGGGAGGTTTTGGGGTACACTAAAAAGTTAAAAGATTTGCTCCAAACTTATTATTTCATTACAAAGTGCATTTTTTTAAAGTTATACAATCCACATGCATTCATTACTCAAAATTGAGTTGGATAAAAAAATTCAAAACAGTTTCTCTTCTGTCGGCTGCGATATTTTTTTACATCTTGGTAAAATGGCAGTTTTAAGTGGCATAACAAAATAAGAAGGAAACATAGCTGAATTGTTTTGAAATCCTTAGATTTATGATTAATTAGTAAGTTTGAAACCAATGTTTTAATCCATTTTTATATCCAAAAAATTATAGAAAGAAATTATTATTTTCAAGGGCCCTGAAAAGGATTAAATTTAAATGTGCAAGAAAAGCGATGATCATATTCAGAAAGAGCATAAAAAATGACATGAAGTTGTATATTTATTTTATTCATAGGTCTATTTCAACTTAGTAGGTCTATTTCAATTCATTTTGAACCTTATAAATCAGAATTTAGACATATTAAGAGGCTCAATACAATTTCCTTGGGACTTGTGTGGGCTGTAGATCTAATTCTGAAAATTTTATTTTTATAACACAAATTTTGTTTAAATTTATACATGGAAATTTTGTGTAAGTTTTTTTTTTTCATAATTTTTTTTATAACAATTATTGGTGGACGGGAGCTGCATATACTTTAAAATACCGTACTGAAGGACTGATTAGGCTCTGAAACCATTTATGAAAGTTTTATTTACCTAACTTGACTAATTTCTAAGATAGACAAATGCGGAAGATCTAGAACGTCACCTAATCTACTGGTATATTTTCTTTTTCCAACAGTATTTCCACTCTACACTATAGCCTATCTTCATCAATTTAACCCTGTCTCCTTCTGATGTGGCGGATTGCCTCCCTTATAAAATCCTTAGCTAAAACTGGTTTTAGTTTGAAAACTCCGAAAAAGTATGTAGAATTCAGGTAATTCATATAGAAACTACTGTTTAACTAGCTAGGAAAAATTCGGAGGTTTTGACCCGATTTACCACACTATTCCCATTTTTCCAATGATAATTTTTCCCGTATTTTTGCTACAAGATATTGAGAAAAAGTCACCTCAATGAGAATAATTTAAGAAAAAAAACAGTAATTTTTTTTATAAAACAAATTAAAATTATGAAAAAACAGTGATATTTTTTCTAGTTAAACAACAAATATGTGCTGAGTTTTAGCCCAATTTGCCCCTTCAAATGGGTTTCTTCCTTGGAACGGTCCTCCCATACAAAGTCCATCTCCTTTAAAATTTCCTCCAGACACTTCCATCCTAAATGGAAATCCCCCCCCCCCCCGTAAAATTCCTTGCATATGTAACTAAACAAAACTTACACCCCCACCAAAAAAAGCCCTTGGAACACCTTATTCCCATAGGGAAAAAAAGCTACTAGAGTTACTTCTATGATAACACCAACGCACCTGCGGTTATTTTTTTAGTTTTAGTTTTTTTTTTATCTTCTCTAGTGCTGAAGACGCCTAGTTTTGGTACAGGTGAAATATCCGCGTTGTTCTAAAATTTTAGTCTTTTCTCTCTATTGGCTGTAGTTTCGTATGTTATTTTTTCATTGAGTTTTTTCTCTCTATTAGTTTTTGTCATGGCTGGCCAGTTCGGCAAATTTTTACTTGAAAACAGTCTTTAAGCTCTAATTGTCTTTCCGATCATGTAAGAAAATTCCCTCTTCCACAGAAATGTTTTCGGACAAATAAATTAACATCAAACATTTCCCCCGGACCCTTTCAACTTGCAAAATAAAGCTGACAAAGGAAAGAAAAAGTAAGAAAAAAAAAGAATTCCGATTAGGAATTCTGTTTAATCTCCTTTGTATTACCCTTAGAAAAATCCCCCCACTGAAAAATGCGTAAGCTACCCAATAACAAATACCACACATAAACAGTGGGCAAATCTTATATCTTAAAAACCTATCCCCAGGGGCGACGGAAAGTCTGTTATCTCCAAGCCTTGTTGAACAAAATTGCTATCTCAAAATTTTGATCAAACTATTTTGGAGAAAAACGGGACGTGGGATGCGTGCTAGTAACTTTTTTAGTTAATTAAAAAAGGGCACTAAAATTTTTGTTTGTTGTTCAATTGAACCCTCTCTCGATGTCCTAGAACCATTGGTCAAATAAAATCACCTATAAGAAAAAAAAACAACAAATGAACATGCATATGTCATCTTTCTTATATTAGAAATACAAAATTCCATATTTTTTTAGATGGGAGCTTCAAACCTCTACAGTTGGGTTCCCTGATACAGTGAATCTGACAGTGTGATTTTCATGAAACTTCTTTGACTCTTAGGGGGAATTTCTACCCTTTTATAGAAATCAGGCAAATTTTCTCAGGTATGTAGCCTTTTATGAGTAACACTAGGCTTAGTGAATCTTATTTATCTGGAATCAGAATAAAAAGCCAAATATTTTTGTATATACTAATATCAAAATTCCGTTTTTTGGAGTTTCGGTTACTATTGAGCTGGGTCGTTTTTGTTTTTTTATAATAAGAAAAATATGAGAATTCTTTAAGGAACAAATATTTAAGGCGAACAAATTTAAGAGGGATAAAAGTCATAAAAAATTAATTAAAAGAAATAAAATCATTTTTTTTTTTTACATGAAAGGAGGCTAAAGAAACTTTTCTAGGTCGAATTGTTCCGAGAAAAATTTAAATTTAAATAAGTTAGTGAAATTACAAAAATTTAATGACCTTTCCTTGTTCAAAATTAAGTTAACATGAAGAATTAAGTAATGCCATAACATTGAAACAATAACATCAAAATTACGTACTGGAAAATAACATGAGGAAAACGTTGTTTAACTAATCAAAACTCTGTCAATTTCAGTAAACTAATTGTAAAAAATCTATAAATTTAATAGAAAAGCTTCTATAATGTATTCATTTGTCTCTCTCATGGATCTCTATAAAAATTAGATGAAAACAAATTATGATGTCAATTCATAACTTTGCTGCTCACTTGTACTACTACCACTACTATTAACAACTCCCTGTGGCACCAAGCCACCCTATGCCAATACAGATATGCATGGTCCTCCTACATTCCCATCTGTTTAAAGCCTACCTGTTTACCCCCCCTCCCTTTAAAGGACCTCCTGTAATCCTTGCATCTTTCCTTGTGACCTACTCCTACTCCTTTTTGTGACAACCTCCTTTCGTCTTGACCTACATGTTTAGGTGTAAAGCACGATCTTTGAAAATCTGTTTTTCTTCGTCCCCACAAACTGTGTCTGAGTCATTTCAACCTTTCTCTTATTATAGCCCTAGAAATTTAAATAGAACCAAAGTATTGCACAGCTTATGGTTTGAGATAACGTCAGTAATATGTTTACCCAAAACAATTTCTAGGTAATTTCTCTAGAAAACATCTTGCAGATCTCCTCAGTTTTTGGAGTGCCCATTCTTCAGAATCATACTTGATAACTACCGTCAGTATAGCCTCAAAACTGATTTAGTATGTATGAGTGATTAGAGGGCGAAGCTAGTGTTTTTAGTTAGGAAGGGGGATATAAAGATTCTGCCAAAAAAATCTCCAGTGTGCCAACACACAAGGACAAATAAGATAAATTAAAACGCCCAAAGCACCAAGGCTTTGGTATGGTTTGAATTTCTTTTGGAGGGGGGGGGGCATCCACTACAGTCACTTCGCGGAGTCCATGGGGGGATATACCTCCTAAATATATAGCCATGTGTTCTAAAATCATATAATAATTTTAGAAACCCTCTTATTCCAATCAAACATACATTGTGTTTCAGGTTAGGTTTTCCATTGTGTTTAATAGAGTACACTATCACAACATTAGTTCAGCAAAATCAAACGCTTATATATCAAACCATGCTATAAGAAGTCCTGAAAAGGCTCTACATGCACGATAATATTTCTAAAAGCAACTATCATTCCTTTGAAATTCAAAATTTTAATTTAAACCTACAACACAATAGAAAATTAAAGAACAATTAAAGAAAACATTTTCCTTATAGTACGAGCTTTTCAGTCAGTCCCTTTGACTTTTAGTGCCATCTGTTCCAAATTCTTTTTCATTTCTCTGATCTAGTGCGTAAAAAATTTACGTATATTTATTTTTTTTGTTAATGGTGGGGATGCAAGTTCTATAAATGAATTATTTAAAATGCGATTTATAAAAAATATATAATATTTGCCCTTTTGTAGAAATATGTGAATTATAGAATATGAGAAATTATATGAAAATAGCGAGATTCGCAGGGAACAATAAAAAAAGAGGGCAATAAATAAATCGTAGAAGCAAATTGCCCTTTAAACTTTTCACTTCTCCGCAGTATCCACCTTTCTGACTAAAAATGTAACAAGTAACTGGAGCTATCTAACTAGATCATTTTTAGTACTTATTATTGGCACCTATTTATAGTACTTATTATAGTGGTACTTATTATAGTACTTATTTATAGTACTTATTATAGTGGTGCCTATTTATTTGAATTTGAATTCAAATTCAAATTCAAATAAATAGGCACCACTTGGTGGAAGTTATCATTATATGTTACAGTGGAACCCCTTGGAAAAAGTAAAAATTAAATATTCAGTAACCTAAGTTACTTCAAGACCGATCACTGACCATGGTCTGTTGCAATTCGGTGACTGAATAACGGGAGAAAACTGGGTCGCGGTCTCTTCAGCTAAAGACTTGGATTCTCAAGTAGAGGAATTCCATAATAAGTTAAATTCAAAATGTCTCGAGTGCTTTCCCGAACGTAAGACTAAATTCTGTTCTAGTGATAAACCATACGTAAATTCAAAAATAAAGCACCTGATAAAACATAAATTGCGCCTAATACGAAAAGGTCAAATGAACCAAGCAAAACAGTTGGCAAATAAAATGGAAAATCAAAAAGGCACAAGCAAATTACTATGAAAATGAAGTTGACCATCTTTTGGAGTCCAAACCGTCACAGTTTTTCAGTACAGTAAAAGGTCTGGCTGGCAAAAGTTATCAACAAGTTGTCTTCATGAGGGAGGAGCCTCTAGAGAAAACCGCGAATGATTTAAATGACCATTTTGCTTCAATTGTACAGTCTTACCCCCCTCTTCCACCCAAGGATTTTTCAGTAAAGTGAACGACTTCTTCAGATAAGAATTTAATGGCTGATATTTCCTCGGCAATTATAATCCGTAAACTCTCTTCGTTAAAAATAACTTCCATTGCCCCTTTTGACATTCCAGTTGCTCTTATTAAAGCATTTGCTAAAGAATTATAATTTCCCCTTCAGATAATTTTCAATAATATAACAAAAACAGGATATTTTCCACAGAAATGGAAGAAAGGGTTTATTACTACTATTCCAAAAAAAGGAGCAGCTAATGATTTCTCTGGTGTCCGGCCGATCACAGTTATGTCAGTTTTTAGCAGAATATACGAAAGTTTTGGTGCCGCATGGCTGAAAAAATATCTTTTGAAAGTAACTGATCGAAAGTAATTTAATAATATCCCTAAGTGTTCGACAGTTCATTACCTCGTTAATTTAATTGATTTAATTTTATAACATCTGGATGAACCTGGAAAATGGATAAATTTAACTGCAATTGAATTCACAAAAGTATTTGACTTTGTTGATCACAAAATCCTTTTAGAAAAAATGGCGGAAAAAAATATACCCAGCTTTATTATTAAAATTGTCAAGAGCTTCTTAACAAATAGAGAGCAAACTGTGAAGTATAAAGACCAATTTTCCACTTTTCTGCCAGTTTTTTGTGGAATCCCACAAGGAACGGTGATCGGGCCGCTGGGCTTCCTCCTCATGATAAATGAAATCGCTGCTAAGCTGGGGGACAGATGGAAATACGTTGACGACTTGTCCTTAACGGAAATCGTATCTAAGGATTCGAAGAGCAATGCTGCTGGTATCATTGACCAAGTTACCTCAGAGGCGGCTAAACTTAACATGGTCGTGAATAAAGACAAATGCTCGGTCACGACATTATCTTTTCTTCAGAATACTCAACCGTCTTTCGAACTTCCTATCGCTTCCGAGATAACAAGCCATAAGATAAGTTAACTTGGAGTGGTGATTTCTTCCGATCTTTCATGGCGGGAGAACACAAAGACAATTGTAAAAAAAAGCTAACGGCGTAATCCAAACGCTAAGAACACAGGAAAAATTTCGATTTCCTAAGGACAAGCTGAAACTAATATTTCACACTTTCATCCGCCCCTTAGTGGAATATGCTTGTCCGGTTTGGCACTTTGCCCTTAACCAGGATGAAATTGATAAAATAGAACGAGTTCAGAAGAGATCACTGCAAATCATTTATGGTGGATCCCCTCTACCTTACTCCTTTTACCTCAAGGAATTTAAACTTGAATCCCTTTCTTCCCGCCGAGGAAAATTATGCCAAAGATTTGGCTCCACCCTCCTTCAACATCCCATCTACCGATCATTCCTTCCCCCACCTTTTGTCCCTATAAGATCTCGTCCCCCCAGGGAAGTGGCTGAGAAAGTTCCAAAACTAACCCCAGTCCACTGTAACACCATGCGTTATAGTAAAAGCTTTGTCAAATATTATAATGATCTCTAGTGTTTTTATTGTTTAGTTTATTTTTATCCTGACGAAATTTTACCGGATAATTTATTCTCAATGTCAAGTGTTTTTATCCTGACGAAGTTTTATTAGACAACTTTATTTTGTTAATTATTTATTTTGTTAATTTACGTTATTTTGTGACTAAGAGACATCATATTTGGGCTTTGCCCACGAGAGCTATGTCTTGTTTTTTAATTATATGAATTTGAATTTGAATATTGCCTAATTCCCAATTCATTCCATTTCCATCCCAATGATTCCAAATTCAACCTACTTAGTATTCTTGATATTCATTCTTTAACCTACTCTCCCACCTTCGACTCTCACAACCTACAACAATTTTTTTTCTGCGTAAATCTCTTAAGCACTAGATCAGAGAAATAAAAATTACATAGGAGCAGATGGCACTAAAAACCAAAGGGGCTGGCTGAAAAGTTAATACTAAAAGGAAAATGGTTTCTTTAATGGTTCTTTAATTTTCTATTTTGTTGTAGGTTTAAATTCAAATTTGAAAATACAAAGCAACATATAGAGAAGGGGGCAGCCTCTTATCAATATACACAAAAATTCCACTTCGTTTTAAGTTCTAATGTTTTTTCTCACTCTTGGTAGAAAAAAATTAGTTTATTCAATTTCTGATAGTTTCTAAAAATAATGCAGCTCCTCCCCTCCAGGAATTTTCCCCCATGGGAAGCTCCTCCCGTGTAAAATTCCCCCGAAAAAGTGAATATTTGCTTTAAATTCTCCCCAAATTTTTTCTCTTCGCAGCTCTACCTAGAAATTTTTTTTAAAATACTGCATACTCAGTCGTTGGGTGAGATGGTACTGACTTACAAAAAAACAATATATAAAAGCTGTCCCCTTTTAATGTAACACCCCGGCTGTATGCAATCACCACCAGGAGAAATAATGAAAAATGAGAAAATTCAGAACAATTTTGCTTGGGGCACAGATTCCATCTCCCCTACAAAAGTAATTCAAAAAATATTATTAGGTTGGATTCAAAATTTTGAGAAACATTACCAGGCTTAGCAGGAACACAATTTTTTGTAGGAAATAATAGTAGCCTATTCATTCGCTAAAAAATCGTGTTCCTTATCAGCTTTCTTGAGACTTTCTGAACCAGATTATTCAACCAAATAAATTTCCTCCAAAGTTAATGCGGCCACATTTTTCATAAAAACCCTATATACCCCGGGGCCTAACTTACCCCCCTTTCTCTGACCTCGGGGCTCTTGGGGTTTCATCAACCCTGAAGGAATTGCTATATAATCTTTAGACTATTTTGACCACAATGACTATCTCACATTTTTGAACAGATACATTTGGGTAAAAGAATGCGTTGAGGGGGGAGGGGGGTGCCCTCGGGTCATTTTTTTTCGCTTAAAATGGAGAAATAGAACTTTCAGGTTCCAATCAAATTATCCCCTACCAAAGTTTATATGACCATCCCATTCCAAAAAACTTCATGTGCCCCTGGGGAATAGCTTACAACCCTTGACCACGGGTTTTACAGGGCGGTGTCAACCACTGAGACATTGCTATATGATACATTAATTATTTTTAACAAAATGGCTATCTCAAAATTTTGATCGAATTCATTTGGAAAAAAGGGCGTGGGAAGGCTAGTTGCCCTCCGATCACTTATGACTCTTAAAATGGAACTAGAACTTCTAATTTTTAAATAAATGAGCCCCCTCCAAAGATTATACGACCATACCTCCCGTAAAACCCTGTAAGCCCACAGAGCATAGATTACAACACTTGCCCTGGGCTCTAGGGGGTTGTGTCGACCATGAAGATTTGTTATCTAATATTTGGACTATTTTGGGGAAAAATGGCTATCTCAACGTTTTAGTCTGAAACATTTGGAGAGAAGAGAGGGTGGGAGGGAGGGGTGCTAGTTGCCCTCCAATCACTTTTTCATTCTTAGAAAGAATCCTAGAACTTTCAATTTCCAATGTCGAAGCCCCCTCCGAAATTTATGCGACCATCCCTTCCACTGCTCTACTGCATACCCCTGCCATTTACCTCTGCCCAAGCCATTTAAATCTTTGCCTCTCAATTACTTGGACTATCTGACTTGACTTTTGTCTGTCTACAATTATCCATGTATTGATGCAACCTATACAAGCTACTGCAAAATACTTGATAACTTCAATTCAAGAGGGGCAAGACCTTATATGCCCCGGGTACAATTTTCAACATGTGCCACCGGGCGTTGAGCAAAATGGCTGTAAAATGAGACGTGGGATGCGGGCTAGTTGCCTTCCAATCTTTTTGGTCAGTTAAAAAGGGCACTAGAACTTTTATTTGATGTTCAAATGAGCCCTCTCTCGATGTTCTAGAGCCATTGGTCCGATAAAATTATCCATGTAAAAAAAACGGCATCTGTGATCTTTCTTCTGGTAAAAAAATAATAATACAGAAATTCTATATTTTTGTAGATAGGAGCTGCAAACCTTAACAGCTGGGTTCTGTGATACGCTGAATCTGATAGTGTAATTTTCATGAAACTTCTTTGACTTTTAGGGGGTGTTTCTATCCTTTTACAAAAATTAGGCAAATTTTCTCAGGTATGTAGCCTTTTATGGGAAACACAAGGATTAATGAATCTTAGATATATATCTGGAATCAAAATAATAATCCAAATCTTTTGATATATTTATTAACATCAAAATTCTGTTTTTTAGGATTTTAGTTACTATTGAGCTGTGTTGCTCTTGCGTTTGCACAATAAGAAAACTAAGGCTCTATTTTGGGGGTAGTGACTATTCGGGGGATAATTTTCTACGGTCAGAGAATTTTTAGAGTGAACTTTTCAGAGGGATTTAAAATTGCAGGGGGAATAACAAACAGGAAATTTTACAGCGAGTGGAAAGGGCTAGGTTCAGTGCAATCTGCATATTGTCTACGCATAGTAGGTATTGTCTACAATATACCTACGTAGAGCAGGTATATGGTTGTCTTCTGCAGGTCTTAATCCGTTGTTCCCACAAAGTTTATTTTTTATTTATTTATGAAATTGCATTTTTTTTCTTCTTTTTTTTCAATTTATACGTAGTTAGCGAGTAAAATATTGAGTCCTGCCACAAACAAATCTGTATAGATTATAACGTGGTAGGTCTGTTTGACATGATTTTATTTCTGTATATTGGTCTTTAATAAATGAATTTCTCTCTCTCTGTTAAGTAGGCTGTTTTTTAATGGAATATATGAATTTAATTTTTCAATTGGAAACTTTCTGTGGAAAGTCTTTAAGAAACAATTCTTTCAAGCGGGCAATTATCAGAGAATAATTTGAAAAATCATCAGAAATTAAGTAAAAAAAAACAAAATTTTTTTTCTACATGTAAGGAGGCTAAAGCAAGTTTTCTAGGTGGAGTTGTTCACAGAACAATTTTGGGGAAAATTTAAAGCGAATATGCAATATTCCGGGGGAATTTTACATGGAAGGGACTTCACATGGAGGGATCTCTCATGGGGGAAAATGAGAGAAGAGACTGTCCCCTTTTTTATATGTTGCTTTGAATCTGAACCTACAACATAATGAAAATTTGAAATGGTTCCTCTTAGAAATATTGTTGTACTTGTGAAAACCTTTCAGGATCTTCTTATAGCATGGATTGATATTTAAGTGTTTGATTTTGCTGTACTAATGTACTACATTGAAAAATGGTAAACCTAACCTGAAACACAATGGCTGTTTGATTAGAATAGGATGGTTTCTATAAGAACTATATAACTTTATCACACAGAGCTAGGTATTTAGGAGGGGTAACCCCTGATGGGCACAGCTAAGTGCAGAGAGTTGGAGCCCCTATCTCCCCTCCAAAACATCCAAAACGTACCGAAGCCTTGGAACTTTGAGCGTATTTGGTGCCTTAATTTAGCCTATATGGCCTTGTGTGCTGGCACACTGGACAAATTTTTTAAAAGCAAATTATTTATATCCCCCCTAAAAAACTCACGACCCTAGTTTTACCCCTGTAATCCGTCACACATACTAAATAATTTTTGAACCTAGTGATCGTAGTTATCAAGAATGATTCTAAAGAGTGGGCACTCCAAAGAACAGAGGAAATCTGCTAGATACTAGAGAAACTACCTATAAATTGTTTTGGGTACCAATCTTACTGAATATATCTCAAACTGTAAGCTGTGCGATAATTTGGTTCTATTTTACTTTGTAGGGCTATAATAAGAGAAAGGTTGAAATGACTAAGACACGTTTCGCGGAGACGAAGAAAGAGATTTTCAAAGATTGTCCTTGCCACCCAACCATTTGGGCCAAGACGAAAGAAGGTTGTCACCCATAGGGGTGGGATGATGTCACAGGGAAAGACGGACAAGTAATGGGAGCTTCTTTAAGGGGGTTAAAAAGGGAGGCTTTAAATAAATTGGCTCAGAGGAAGACCATGCATAGCTGAATTGGCAAAAGATGGCCTGGTGCCACAGGGAGTTGTAAATAGTACTGGTACTAGTATTAGTTAGCAGCAAAGTTATGAACTGACATCATAATTTATTTTCTTCAAACTTTTATTTAGATCCATGAGAGAGACAAATAAATATTGAGCATTAACTTGCATATACATTAAAGAAGTTTTTCTATTAAATTTATGGATTTTTTAAAATTAGTTTACTTAAATTGAGAGATTTTTGATTAGTTAACGAAGGTTTTCTTCATGTCATTTTCCATTACGTAAATTCAATGTTATGGCGTGACTTAATTCCTCATGTTAACTTAATTTCAAACGAAGAATTGTCATTGATTTTTGTAATTTCATTAATTTCCTAATGAAATTACAGTTTTTATTGTTTAAAAAAAAGAGTTGTGACAAAGTCAAACTTTAGCGTAAAGAGCGAGGCGTTGAGGAGGGCACAGCCCCTTTCATATACGGAATAATTTCTGATCGTTTTAAGATTTAATGTCGCTCCTTACTTTCACTTTAAAAAACGTTTTTTATTTTTTTACAGGCTGCGACAGCAGGGGGGTTTGGGGGGCGGCAGCCCCCCAACTGTGCCTCCTAATCCCTGTACGTTTTAAGGTTCGACCCTGTAACTCAGCCTCTTTAACTCTTTAGAAAACGTAGTTTTTTTTCAAATAATTTCTGCACGTTTTTGTACAGTTTATTACTTAATATTGCTTGACTAACTGTTAGATGATTGTGTATTATTCTTTTCTTTCTCGACAGGGTGTTTTAAGGGTCGACCTTGTAACTCAGCCACTTTAACTCTTTAGAAAACGTAATTTTTTTCAAATAATTTAAAAAAGAAAGTGAGTTTTTTTTTAAATTTAAATTCAGTTTTTAAAAAGTTTTATCTGACGGTGAATCGAACCCGGATTGTTCGCTGGACAGCCAGGAGTTTCACCGCTGCACTAAAGAGACTTAATTGAATTTTTTTTTAGTAAGGTGAATCTTTTTGACGCAAGCAAAACTTGATATTCGGTTTTTGGAAAACAGGGATGGAGTAATCAGATTGAGCTGAAATTTCGAGGATAAGCTCCCAGGCCCCAGGAAAGCTTAACCTCTAAATTTCAACCCGATCAGACAACGTGAAAGGGGGGTTGTGGTGGGAAAAATTAACATGGGCTAATATAGGAAAACAAGGTTTTTCGTAAATGTAAATTCGGGGGATAATTTTTTCGGTCTGAAAATATCAAAAGGCCCTAACAGGTCGAATTCTGCTTCGAATGAGTCCTCATTCAACCGGTTTCGTTGCCAACTGTGGCCTGTAGGCGTGGCTAAGAAAAAAAAAAATGAATTTTAAATGGCTATATTTGGTTTTTTGAAAACAGGGAAGGAGTAATCGGATTGAGCTGAAATTTTGAGGATAAGCTCCCGGGCTCTAGGGAAGCTTAACCTCTAAATTTCAGCCCAATCGGACAACGTTAAAGGGGGGCTGTGGTGGGAGGGTCCAAACTTCCGGCCCAGTTTACCCCATGAAGATAAAGTCGGAGGAGGATGAAATTTTGCGAGTTCCTTAGTTTGAGCTTGGGCTATAAAATGCGATTACCGCCGTCTCTCTGCGACCTCTAGGACCTGAAATCGCTTAACATTGTGGTGGGTCGCCTCTTTATAGAGGCACAAGTGTGCCTCCTTGATATCAGCACGGATCCTCCTTCGGTCAATGAGATACCAAAAGCAGCAAAGAAACTGAAAAACGGAAAATCTCCGAGACTGGACCGCATATCTTCAGACATGATAAAGGTATCAATATTCCTCATGTATCTCCATTTGGTCTTTACTCTTCACTCGTATTTGGACATTGGTCAAAGTACCATCAGACAGGAACCGCAGCAAACTCATCAGGATATTCTAAAAAGAAAAAGCTACCTAGCCAGGCAACTGGCAGGGTATAAGTTTTCTGTCAATGCCTGGGAAGATCCTCTCACATACTATCCTACAGAGGATCCGAAAACAACTTGATTATCACTTCCAAGATGAACAGTATGGCTTCCGGCCAAATCGCTCATGTGGAGACTTTATATCCATGCTTAGACTTCTTAGTGAAGAAAGCAGGGAGTGGTGTTCGAAGATTTATATGATCTTTGTGGATTTCAAATTGACCTTCAACTCCGTAGATCGTGAAATCCAATGGAAGATTCTGATCCACTACCGAATCTCTGAAGAAATATTGACGATTATTACCACCATGTATGTGCATGGCGAAAGTTAAGTCAAGAAACTAGAGGGTCAAACTCGTTTCTTCCGGATTTTTCAGGAGCAAAACAGGGGTGCGTTCTATCGCCATTATGTTTTGTAATAATAGCGGAACAAAGGGACAGAAGGCATCAGATCAGGCCCCGAAGTCTAGGTCATTGATACTGATTTCACAGACGACTTAGCAGTGCTTGAATCAAGCAAAAAGCACCTTCAATAATTACTAAACAAGGTCACGGTAAAGGCAAACCATCTTGGCCTACGTGTGAATTCTGAGGAAACCAAACATGGTGACTAGTGACTCTCCTCTGTCCATTAAATGTGGCGACCAAAATGTTGAACAATTGTCCAGTTCAAATATCTGGGAAGTATCATTGAGAACACCAGCTCGATAGTGAAAGAAATGCTCACCAGAATAGGACAGGCAAATGGCACCTTCAATAAACTAAGTCAAGTATGGATATCTCAGAGATTTTCTCTGCTCCTGAAGCTACGCCTTTTCAACAGCAATATTATGCCAATACTACTCTACGCAGCAGAAACATGGCACCTGAATCAAGAACAAGAAAGAAGAGTCTTGGCTTTTGAAAACTCGCGTCTTCGTAGAATATTGAACACCCACTGGTCACAGAAGGTGACAAACCAGTTCATCCGAGAAATGACGCGACAACCTCTAATAACCGACATCATTAGAGTCAGAAGGTGGAAAACATTCGGAACGTCCTACGTATGGATAACCATAGATTCCCAAAACCCGCTTTACACTGGCAACCACCAGGAACTCGTAGCCGGGAAAGACCCAAAAACACTATGTTTGTTTTGTAATATTTGAATACAGAAAAAACTTTGTAGATAGAGCTGTAGGTAAGGATTTAAGAGAAGAACAAAAGGACTTTAGGCACGGAAGAGGATGTGTCGACCCAATTTTCACTCTTAGATTAGTAATTGAGAGGTTATTGAGTTATCGAGCCCCTTTAGTCCTCAATTTTATATATTATGAGTAGAGGTTTGCTTTAAACGATAGAAGGGCTATAGCGAAGGTCCTAGCTTTGTAGGACATACCAGATAAATCTTTGAAATGATTAGTTTTTATGTAAGACAATTAACTTTAAAAAGAAAATTCTGAAAAAGAAGTTTTTCAAAGGAAAGTAAAGGCCGTATTAAAGTTAAGATCAGCAAAAATAAAAATCTATAGTAATTCAAACTCAAAATGACCAGAAATTACTATTAAATAATAAATGACACCCAAAACGCAGAGAAATTCAATAAACAATCATAGCAAAGAAACCTACAACAGGTACTAACATAAATGAATAAATAAATCTTAAAACGACTAAAATTTAGACTGAATATGCCAATCAATCTTAAAATGAGTAAAAATCACTAAAAATCAGGGTTTGGCATACTGTCTCCTTCTCTAACTATATAAAAGCATTAAATCTTTTGGGTCATTGGCACTTTACTGAAAACTATATGTGTCTTGAACAGTCTTGGAAAGAACTAATAGACTAAAATAAAATATTTGTAATATAATTCGTATTCAGACATAGATAAATAGCCCAAATAAATACGTTGAAGTGATTAGTCTAATGTAAGAGAGTAAAAAGAGCATGGCGAAGGCTATAAGAGAGCACAGAATCAAAAAGAGAAAGTAAAACAGGTCCCAGATGAAAATTATGCTGATGATTTGACTGTTCTAGTTGAAAAATTAAGCCAAATAAACGATTGTTTTTAGGTTCTGAGAATTACGGGTGCAAAAATGAGTTTGAAAATTAATGCTAAGAAGATTAAATCACATTGAATAAAAATGGATGAGGATGAAGACTAATAGTGGGTAAGGAAAAGATGGATCAAATGGATAGCTTCACTTAATTATTTATTATCATAGGCAGAGCTATAGCACTGCCCATGATAATATAATTTGTACTTTACTGAAAAAATTCCTTGAAATGTTTTCATTTTTATAGCTTTAAGAAATAAAAATTCATATAAATATCAGCATATGTACATTAAACTGACAATGCATATTGTTTTTCATCAAATTCATTTGAATTTTTTCAGTACAGTACAAATTACATTCTGGCTTTTAGAAAGCATAGGGTTTTAGAACCCCTCTTATATTAATTTCTGCTTGTTTTGGATTTGAATCTGTTATTCATTTTAATTTCTGTCTGTTTTGAGTTTCGTTTATTTGTTGATTTGTGGTAGTTGTGTACTTGGTAGACTATTTCATTCTATTTTTGTTAATTTTTGCTTTAATGGTGTTCTTTACTTTTTTTGAATAACTTGTTTTGTGGAAAAGGTTTTTTTTTTAATTAATTATTAGTAAAGATGGTGGATGCAATAAAAATGTTAAGGTAAAATAGCCAAGGCTCAGGGTGTTTTTACGAAAACAAAAAATTCGGAAGAACAGAAAGATATGCCTGCAAGCAAGGATTAGAATATAGGAGGCTACAGTGATTAATATGGTTGAACATGGCTCTGAAATGTGGGAAATACTAAAACGGAGGAGGATTTGTTGGATTGTTTCGAGAGAAATTATCTATAGATTCTTTTGGGAACCAGTCTGACTCACCGTATTTCGATCAGCAAGCAATACGAGAAATCTGGTTCAATCCACGTTTAATTTATGAGGAAAAAGTATTTCTTTTCATTGAATTTTAAATTTCTTGTTTTCAAATTTATTCCTCAATGGAGGAGGATATAATATAGACTTGCTTGCTTAGAAAATTTCAAGGCTCTAAAATCTTCCTCTTTTTTCTAGGTAGTTTTCACCAGTCTTGTAGGTCGTTTAACAGTAGGCTACCCAGTGAGACGTCAAGATCATTTAGCGAAGGTAAAAAATCTGAATAAGTCAAATGAGCCTAAGATGTCCGAATAAGGCGAAACTGTCGAATTATTTGTACCGGACTTTTTTACCAGAATGAATCTTTTTTTGTGTTCGTCTTTTTCTTCTTATTAAGTTATTTGTGTTTTCGTATGAGAAGTTCAAGCAGAAAATTTTGGTTGATGAATAAGGAAAGTAATTCACCATTTTCCTTAATTTTGGAACCAAAATTAGTTAGGTCTAGGTCCAGAAGAGCTGCTGAAGTTACTAGGTAGTAACTTCCAAGCTTCCAAGCTTTTGAAAATACCACTCACGCTGTATAATTAGTAGTGCCCCACTTGAACGTTTTTACCTTGATCAGTAACAGATGTGGAGCAGAATTCTTGAGAGTCAGGTTCAAGCTTACATGGTATCGAAATGATGGAAAAAGTACTCATCGGGCCAAATTCAAGTTTGGGAAACATAGAAGGATCTGAACTGTCACAATGGTTCTTAATGTCACTTGGTAAAGCATCACCAACTTCTAAAAAAAAGAAATTAAAACAGATATAAAGAAATTTCGACAAAATTGTAAGAAAATTTTATGTAGAGAGATCCCCAAAACAATTATAAAACAGACTCCAACAGCACAAAAGAGTAACAAATTTTTCCTTAAAGAATAAAATTTCGATTCGGCAAACAGCGTACTATCTATATGATCTTCCAAGCCATAATAAGATGTTTAACAAAACAAAACTTATTGATAATTGTTTTGGGATATTACAATAATTTGAAAAGAAAAAAAATATGTAGAAGTTAAGTAATTTAACAGAGTTAATTAATTTAAATAAGTTAATTAGTTTTTTTTAACAAGCAACGAAAAAGTAAATTGATTAAAACAAATTTATAACAGCTTTTTTACAAAAAAAATAGGTCAGAAGCATTAATACTTTCAAAACTGAAGATCAAGGAATTGTGCATAATCAGTCTCATACCAATTTTGAATTCAGCATATCAAGATATAATATACTTTAGAAAAAGTCGACGAGTTTGTTGCGTTAGTAATGCAAAACATTAATTAGATTCATCAAACCACATAGTTTTTTTTAGTATTATCTCATTATAATCCATTGAATCTAGGTCCTCAGCTACGGAAAATTTTTCAATGATTTTAAAAATTACGCCCCCGGGGCAAAATTTTCAACGCGTTCCCCCGGGCTCTTGGGGGTTGTGTCGACCCTGGAGCTTTGTTATCTGATCTTTGAACTAACCTTAACAAAATGGCTATCTCCAAATTTTGATCAGATACACTTGGGAGAAAGAAGGCGTGGCGGGGGGGGGGGGGGGTATAAGTTAACCGTCAATAAAATTTGAATTTTAAAAAGGGGTACCACAACATATGATTTCCAATCGAATGAGCCCCCTTTAAAGTTTATAGGACCACACCTTCTACATGAAGTACCGCAGGAAAAAAAAATTATTGAAGCCTTATGACCTTTACTATAGGCAATGATATAGTGTTGGCTCTGATGACATTGTTGTGGTTCGTACTTAATCAGGAGTCAAGAGGGGTTACTTGCTATGCGCATCTATAGGACTGTTTTGATAGATTTGTCCTAAAGAACACTGCAAAGACTATAGAAGAGCCTGGAACAAAATAGAGAAAATAAAACTTGTCCAAGACATAAATTATGCTGATGATTTGACTGTCCTAGTTGAAAAAGTAAGCATAATGAATCATTCTTTTCTTTTAGGTTCTGAGAATTACGGGTGTAAAAACAAGTTTGAAAATAATTATTAAGGACAATAAGTTATATTGAAACAAAACTAGTGAAAGAGAAGAGTACTGGGTAATAAGAAGATGGATCAAAAAGATAGCTTCACTTACCTAATTATTATCATAGGCAGCGCAATAGCGCTGCCTAAGTAAAGAACGATGTAGCAATGTATTTTTTTTTCTGGACCAGGGCACTTCGTAACGAGGGAGTTGTCGTACAAACTTCGAAAAGGGCTCATTTGATTGGAAATTCGAATGGCTAGTGCCCTTTCTAATAGTAAAAAGTGATTGGAAGGCAACTAACACCCCTTCTACGCCTACCATTCCCCCAAACACATCCAATCAAAAATTTGAGATAGCCATTTTGTTCAACGTATTTTATTTCCAGATAGAAATTATATTTGTAAGGAGGATACTTAATCCCCCCCCAGAGCCCTCAGGGCACAGGTTGTAAGTTATGCCCTGGGGCATATAGGGTTTTATAGAAAGTTTTGTCATAGAAACTTCAAAAAGGGCTCATTCGGTTGCCATTTCAAAGACCTAATGCCCTTTTTAATAAAAAAGTGATTGGAGGGTAACTAACCACCCTCTGACGCCCACCTTCCCCCAAACACATCCATTCAAAATTTTAAGATAGCCATTTTATTCAACGTAGTAGAAAGTTCTGGAAACTAGATCTTTGAGGATGACAAACTCCCAAAGCCCTCAGAGCAACGATGGAAAGCTATGCCCTGGGGGAATACAAGGTTTATATAGAAAGCCTTGTCGTAGAAACTTCAAAAAGGGCTCATTCGATTGAAAATTGAAATGGCTAGTGAGACCTCAAGATCGTTATGCGAAGCTAAAAAAAAACTGAACATGCAAAGTAAACTTAAGATTCTATCCGCTAAAAAAGCCCAATCTTTGTGGGAATGGGGGAGTTAAAATTGTTTATTTATTCATGCATTTTAAAACCATTTTACGAATCCAAGAATTATTTCGGGAGGTGGTTCCAAACCTCCCAGACATGACCCTGGTTAACACTAAATAGTAATAATCTACCAAGTCTAGCATTGGCGCTCTATGTATGAAGATATTCCCAGTTTCCCTTAACCTGTAACTTCAAGTGTCCGCTGACAGAAATATTTTTGCCTTTTTTTTTTTTACTTGATCCCTAGAAAAGTATGCAAACTTGAAAGGTCCAAACTTTTGAATATACTAGTCAGACTGTACTGTGAGTAGTGTCCAACGCAAAGAGACTTTTGTATGTCTCTTGGCTCAGGGGAGCTTGGTTCTGCATTCAGTCGTTAGTAGTAGCATTCAAGTTAGAGTATTTGGAGCATTTAGTAAATTTAGGGCAAAGATGTAGAACCAAAAAACAAAGTGATGTAAATAGAACACCTTGTTCTTTAAGAGAATTTTATGTGATGAGATACTCAAAAAATTTAGAAAACAGAGGCTCCTGAGCCTCACGTGGCTCTTTGTTCTTTTCAGTGCGGCTCAAACATCTAGGATGGCGAAATAATATTTTGATAAAAAAAAAAACTCGTAAAAAAAGTTACACTTTATTTTGTTAAATTAAAATTTACTACTAATTTAGAACATATATGACTTTCTGTTAAATTTGAAAGGTTTTAAGAACAAAAGCACATATTTTGAAGGGAATTCAAGTTACCACTGTCTTCCAAACCCATTAAAAACAGAACAATTACAATTTGTTCAAATATAAACACATAACATATCGAAGATCTCAAACATGTTCCTGATTAATAAATAGCAACTGACAAGTCTTGTGACATAAATGATACAGCACAAGTTTCACTTTTTTTTAACCTAACTTCACCTCTCAAGTGTGTACCATATAATAAACAAGTACCAAAAAAGGTTAACTAAATAAGGGGATTTGGCTCTCAATTCTTTAAAAATTATTGTAATGTTCATACTTGCCTCTTTGGCTAATAAGTTTGCCGACCATTTCTCTTAACATCTTCACATGTATAATATTTAGTCGGAACAGAGAAAATATGAGACAAATAGAAAGAATTTTGAATAGATATTCTGCCAACATGCAGGATTGTAAAATTTCCTGTGCAAAGTCCACTCTCCAGAAACTTCCTTCACCAAAGAAAAATTACCTCACAGAGTAATTTTTAAATTTTGAGCAGACGACATTGGGGGGGGAGGGAATTCTAATTTCCGTTCGAATGAGCCCTCTATCAATATTCTGGGGCTATTGGGGCGATACGATAACCCCTGAAAAAAAAAAAAACACGCATCCGTGATACTTCTGGCAAAAAAAAACAACAAAATATCACATTTTTGTGATAATAGAGAACGTGTCAATAGAGAAAATGTTAGGAGAGGTCGCTTTTAGTGACTGATTTGGGTGATATTGCTATTAAAATTTGTTGTTTTTTTGGCCAATCTACCTCTATTTACTTTACCGCATGTGTTTCCATCAATCCATTTTCCTAATTAAAAACAAGCCAGTAAAATAGCAGCACTTTACATTAATTTTTTAGCAAATCAATTTTTTGTACTGAGTGGCTGAAAAATTAGGAGCACCTCACCCTTCAACATGTGACACTCCTTCGAGTGTCGAGTGTCACATTGTTGAGGGTGAGATAATCTCTACTTGATATTTTAAAATAACTTATTTTGGTTGAACCGGTTTTTATAAAGAATCGGTTCCCTGTTTTCTTTTTCCTGGTTCTACCTATCAAAATTGAGTATTATTATGAAAAAATCTATTTGGATACAAATGAAACCATATTTTTTTTTAACATTGGTAAATTTTAAATTTTATTTCTACTGTACTGAACTAAGGCTAATTTATTTTACAAGTTGAAAATGCTTTATCAAGCGACAGAGAGGTTTAGTTGAACTTCCTAAACTCTTTAATGCCTCCTAAAATTTAACATGTCTCCAGGGGAATTTTCTGGAATATCTCAGGGCAATGTAAATTGGAATCTGACTTCTAACAATACGGCTCTACATCTTTTGATGATGAATCTTAACATTTGCGGGTTCTAATGGAAGCTTAGCCTTGGGTTCAAGTTTTTAGATTAAATATGCCAGTTTATTTAGATTTTTGGGCAGATAAAACTATGGGCGATTTTTTGGTTAGATTGGAGGGGTGAATAGCACACAAAAATTCTTACATTAATATAATTTAATGTTTCTATTTGTCTCTTTGAAAAGGTAGAGGGGGGTTAGTTTATTTTGTATATGTAAATGATTATTAAATTGTGTTTGTAGCTGAAGGAGTGTCCCTGAAAAGAAATTTATTTTCACAGATTATTACTTTAAACTGGTTTTGGTTGCACTATTGACTTGACCTTGTTTTCAGAAGGCAATCAGTATGAACAAGCACTCAAAATATTAGCCATTTATGCTAATATTTTAGCCATTATTTTAACAATATATTATAGCAATATTATAGCCAATATTTTAGCAATATTAGCCATTAAAAATATTTAATATTTTTTCCCCAGAGGCAATTCATATTGTAAGGGGTCGTAGCGAAAACTTGACAGGGGGCTCATTTACTCGTATATCGGGAATACTAGAGTTGTTTTTCAGCGTCAAAAGTGATTGAAAGGCAATAAACACCCTTTCTACGCCCATCACTCCCCCACCCCCATTCCATCGAAATTGTCAGATAGCCATGTAGTTCGCAATATTTGATTTCAAGAAGAAACGTATATGTTTCAAGATGGCACTCCCCCCCAGCCAGTAGGGCACGGGTTGTAAGTTATGCCTTGGGGTCATATCAGCTTTTGATAGAAAGCTTTGTAGTAGAAACTTCAAAATAGCTTATTTAATTGGAAATTCTAAAGGCTAACGCCCTTTTTAATGGTCAAAAGTGATTGAAGGGCAGCTGACCCCCCGTTCTCCACCCCCTTTTCACCCCGCATATTCACCAACAAGGTTTAGATAGCCATTTTGCTCAACACAGTTTAAAAGTCTGGACGTTAGGTCTTTGAGGATGACCCCCCCCCCAGAGCCCTCAGGGTAAGGGTTGTAAGTTATGCTCTGGGGACATATAAGGTTTTTATATAAAGCATTGTCGTAGAAACTTCAAAAAGGCCAAATTCGATTGGAAACCCTTTTTAATAGTCGAAAGTGATTGGAAGGCAACTAAAACCCTTTCCACGCCCACCATTTCTCAAAACACATCCAATCAAAATTTTTAGATAGCCATTTTGCTCAAAGTAGTTGAAAGTTCTGAAAATTATATCTTTGAGCATCAGACCCCCTTCCCAAGGTCTTCAGAGCAATGGCTATAAGCAGTGCCCTGGGGGCATATATGGTTCTTATGGAAGGAAAGGTCGCATAAACCTCAGAGAGCTCATTGGATTGGAAATTGAAAATTCTAGTTCACTTTTTAAGCGTCAAAAGACATTGGAGGGTAGCCAGCCCCGCCCCACGCCCTTTTTTCCCAAATACATCCGATAAAAATTTTGAGATAGATATTTTGTTATAAAGAGTTCAGAGATCAGTGACCGAAAATCCGGTGTCGACTAACCCTCCACGGACCCGGAGACGGGCATTTCAAGCTTTGGCCAGGACGACTATCTTGGTTATATGGACGGAAAGGCCTTATTAATGTCCCATAGAGCTCATTTGATTGGAAATTGACCTGTAGAGCTCACTTTTTAAGAGTCAATAAATATTTTGGAAACTAGCCCCCCCCCAGACCATTTTTACTCACCACCTCTAATCGCGACTGGTCGAGAAAGCCAGTTTTTTACAAATTGTTAAAAAATTATAGACAGCATGGGATGGGTTGACATTACGCCCCACGAACAGGGGGTCTGTGGTTTAAGTTTTGTCTAGTAGACGGGTCCGATTTTTATGACAGTAATGATCTGATAAACTACAAGGAGGGCTGAGGTCATAAGACATTTAAAGTTATAGTTAACTTTTTAATTGTCAAAATATATCCGAGGGCAACTAGCCCCCCCCCCCCACACACCGTGTTTTCCCCAAGGCTATCCAATAAAAATTTTAGAATAGTCATTTCGTTAAAAATCATTCAAAGGTCAGATCAGATAAAATCTTGTGCAGACGCAACCCCCCCCCCCCATGGCCTAGCAGCAGACGGTTAAAGTAATGTTCTGGGGGCATACAGTGTTTTTAAGGAGGGGATGCTTGTATAAATTTCGGAGTGGATTCATTTTATTGGACATTGAAAGTTCTCTTTCACTTTTCAAGAAACAAAAGAGATTGGAGGGCAGCTAGCCCCCCCCCTCCACGCCCTAAATGCATCAGATAAATTTCTAGTTATAGACATTTTTTTAAAAATATTTAAAGGTTCCTATAAAAAAAACTCTGGTGTCGACACAGCCCCCCCCCCCAGGGCCCGAGGGGAGGCGGGGGAAGTTGTCCCCGGGGGGCCAAGATGGTTGTGTTGGTCGGGATGCTCGTATAAACGTCAAAGAGGGCTCAATTGATTGGAAATAGAAAGCTGTAATTCACTTTTAAGAGTGAAAAGTGATCGGAGGGCAGCTAGCCTCCCCCCATACTCCATTTATTTTTTCCCCAGATGCACTTCATATAGAAGGGGTCGGGGTCGTCGGATAAACTTCAAAGGGGGCTCATTTCAAAGGGGGCAAACTTTTTCACTTTGATATAGTTACTTTGAAACCAGGTTTTATACTTATATGAAGATTTGATTTTTTTTTTCCAAGTTTGATTTTGGAATAAGAAATTTTTAAAAACTTTAACCGTTTTTCAATAAAAGATGAACAAAAATTAATTAAAAAAAACTTTCTGAGAAAATAGTTTTTCAAAAAAAGTAAAGGCCAATTTTAAACTTAAGCACAGAATATAAAAATACCTGTTAAATTCAAACTCAAAACGACCAGAAATTTCTATTAAAGAATAAATGAAACCCAAAACGAATAGAAATTAAACAAACAATCATAGAAAAAACATACAACATGTAATAATATAAATGAATAAAAATATCTGAAAGCCAGTAATACTTAGATTGAATATAAAAATCAAGCTTCAAACGGAAATAAAATATTTTGCTATTGAAGTATACTGAAACTTAAAACGAACAGAAAGTAAATAAACAATCAATGCAAACAAACACAAAATAGATATGAATGTAAATGAATAACTAAATTTGAAAATGAGTGAAAATTAATTTAATATTCAAATCAAGTTTGAAACGAGCAAAAATTACTACAAACAAGAAATTTGGTATCCCCTCTTTCTGTCACTGTAAAAGTCTAAGACCTCCTGCGTCATAGACGCTTTACTGAAAACTATATATGGCTTAAACAGTCTTAGAAAGTATAAACAACATCAAATTGAATATTAGATAATGATATTAGTTGTTGAAAGATCCATCAGTTCAAGAATTTATTTCATTCTAATTTTATTTTAGATGCTGTAAGAACTGGAAAAGAAAATATTTGTAATATAATTCGTTTGCAGTGAAACGCCAATCACGCAGTAGACTTTTGGTTTTTAGTTACAGTTAAGGAAGGGGACAGTATCCAAGATCTTGTTTGCAGTGAAACTATATTCGTCTTGAGCAACTTATGAAAAAACTAATTAAACTAAATATTTGATGCATAATGACATTAATTGCTGAAAGATAGTCAGTTCAAACTTTTCCTATAATTTTGATGTTTATTTTCAATATTAGGTATTGAAGAAGATGTTTTTAATGAAATTGGTTTTCATTAAAGTTCCAATGATGTAGTAAGTTTTAGACTTTTAAATTGAGAGACAGAGGTGAGATCTAAACTCTTGTTTCTAGTCATCTAAGGATCGAAATCGAGGATAATTAACCCCAGAAACAGGTTTCTGTCAGTTGAGTTGTCAGTGCAGGGCAAATATAGATTTTAAAAGCATGATTCAAAAATTTGAAGTAATTATAAAAACATGGCTAATGATGAAAGTGTATGGAGATAATAGGCTGAAACTAAGATCTACGAGTAATCTGTTTTCGTACATTTGTGTCTTGCAATACAAATCAATAGGAATAAAGTCTGGGGGAGGGGGCTACAACAAACTTTACCGTATGCCTTGTTTTCTTTGCACTCTATTAGGGTGATATATCTCTTGAAAGTGGTTCATTTTTTTGGCGTTTTATGTGATATTTTTCTATTAGCCCATTTTTCCGACCGCGATTTTTTTTGGCTTCCCGAAAACACTGGGGAGGGGTGGGGTCACCTCTCCCATAACTCTAAACCCCTAAAAACATGAATGCCAAAGTTTGTTCAAGTATTACTCAATTTCATTTGACAGGACGAATTGGCTCTCTCTCCAGTAAAAAGGGGACTAATCTAACCTAATCTCCTGAACAATAAAAACCTAATAACAAATCTCCTTACATCATCTTAGGTGTTGGACATTGTGTTTCTTTTATACATTTTTAATCGAGAAAAAGTAACCGCATAGAGCCCAGTTATTGTATTGCATCGAATTATCTTGTCCATCTTGTCCATAAATTCGCATAAATAGTGAGAATGTTGCTAGAACTCAACCCATAAAAGACAATTTTTGTAACTAACTTTTGATCTTGGAGCCCAGTCTTTTTTAATCTAAGTTTCATCTTTGTTTTAAATAGGTGCACTTAGGTAGTCTTTAACAAAGAACTTAAATTTGAGTTGAAAAATTCAATTTTCTAGCTTAAATCTAATATTTTTATTCAATTCACTGGATCAGGAAGCATTAAAATACTTAGACTCACCTTCATTATTAACAGAGAGGGGGTTAAATTAATGAGAGTCACTTTCAACTTTACAGGGATCCAAAATACAGGGAAAAGCAATCACTGGAAAATCTTCTAGTTTGTGGAACAATAACGATTCAGAGATGTCAAAATGATCGAAAACACCACTTTGAAAAATGTCTCCAACTTCTAACAATAGAATAATATTTTAATAGCACGCAAGACATTTGAAAAAAAATTTATATATTTTACTAAAGAATATTTTCTTTAAAATTGAATATCATATTCAGTTAGTTGAACTCTTATACAAAGTTTAACTTGATTGAAATTTGAAACAAATCTGGTACTCATTTTAAATATGATAAAAGACCATTCATTTAGCAGACCAACAAACAGTTGGCAGAATATTATTCATGAAAAAATAAATTCTTGAAAGCAGATTTAAAGATGACTGAAGAACATTAGACATGAGTGATCCAGATAATAAGAGACTAAGTTCAGTAAAACTTTTATCATAATCATTATTGAAGCTAAACTGATACTAATTTAACTAGGAACCGTTGAGTATTTACTCTCTTTTGTTTTGCCAAATGTAATCAAAGCAACATAAGGTCGAAACTGTATTGTAACCATAAAAAATTTTCGTCGAAACCTGATACAACTTGCAATTTTTACTTTAAAATGTGAAAAATGAAATGAAGACAACTAAAACTCTCTAGGAAACCTACGCAAGCTAAGTTCATATAATCTATTTGCGTATTTTGTGTAAGTATAGTGAAAAGAGTACATTGTAACTTCTTTCTTATGTCTGCTGAAGTGTCCATCAGCACATTTTCCCCTGTATTTTCTTACCATATATTCACTTTCTTACTTTCTTTCAGAGGATACCAGACAAAAAACTGTCCAGCCTGGCACCAATGGGCTTTGTAATTACTTCCAACGACCATATTGACCTGTTGGCTGCAGCTTCCACACCAGTCTTCAGCTATTCCCTGTCAATCTCCAAGCATGCCTCTGGAAGCCTCTCCATAGTCTTCTTTGAATTTTTGTCAAAATTTCCTTTCTTTCCTCCTCAATAATGTCAAAAGGATGGAACTGCCTCACAGATGAGGACGTCTAAACATATTTTACCTTTAGGGCGACGCAAGGTTTGACTGAGAAGCTTGAGGTGACGTCTTTTGATGATAATAGTTGGAGAGCCCTTCAGACTGGCCACTGCAGCTTCTTACTTCACTATTGGAAATTCTAGACCTTTTCGGAATTTGGAGTAAGAAGCAAAGGCAGCGGAGATCGAAAACTTCGAAAGCTCTAGCCTCTTCAGCCTTGAGCAGCCATGTCTCGCAGAAGTACAGTTGTACAGCTCGCACGTTTGCTATGTAGACTCTGACTTTGGTTTTTACTGAGATCTCTTGTCTGGTCCCAAGCAACGTTTCAAA
>NC_142808.1:65538054-65562860 GCF_049724085.1 Artemia sp. Qi Xiang Cuo | reverse complement strand
TTTTGTCTTTGCTGCCGTTGGCCAAGATCTGGAAGCCTACAATACAATGATCAGACTTTCCCACTGGTGCTAGTTGGTTGATATCCTCTATCAATTCTGAATGGTTTGTCAGTAGCAGATCCAATGGTTTTGGTTGGCTCTAAAATCAATTGGTTCAGATGAGAGTTAATCACCACTACTAAGAAGTTATGCATGGGGGATTTTGTGTTGTGTGAGTGCATGTGTTGTCTAGACCAATTGATTTTTGGTAGGTTTTCAAGACTGCTATTGTGACTTCTGTAGTAGATTCCAAGTTTGATATTTACTCCATCAGCTGCTGTTATTTTTGATCAGATACTTTCTTGGGATAGTTTGTTTCCTCTGGGACTTAATTGGGTAGCTTGGATGTCCTGTCTGTAATTGCAGAGGATTCCCCATCCAGTTTGTTGTTCAATCTTTCTCTCTAGGACCTTGTAATTTGCACTCTGTAGCTCTGTGAGTGTAGGCGGGTATCTGCTATTTTTTGGTTTCATCTCAGCTATTCTAACTACACAGGGATCTTCAGCACTTGCAATCTATCTCACTTCATCCATCTTGTTTAGCAGAGAATCATAATTAAAATAAATGTATTTAATTCACGTCAAGTATTTCTCTCTGCTGATTTCTCTGCTCCAAGGCTCTGTTTTGAGCCATCCACTATCAATTTAATGGTCCTCCATCTTTGATAAAAAAAATTATAATATGGAAAGAATTTAATTTTTTACATCAATAATTTATTCATGATGCTGATATTGTAGAAAAAAAGAGTCTGGTTTTAGCATGTCTATGAGGGGTTTGTTTTTTAATGATAGGACTGGAATTTACCTGGAAAGAAAAGTCAACATTCAAAGACGTGTTTGTAGCTGATGCTGTGACTTAAGTTTGTGCCTATCATTTATGACTTGGATTTTCTCAGGGTCTGGCTTGATGCCATCTTTGCTGATCACATGGCCAAAATAGCAAACCTTTTCCAGACCAAAATGACACTTCATTTTGTTGAATTTTATGCCACACTTCCTGGCTTGCTTCAGAACTTCTTCAAGCCTGTCATCATGTTCTTTTCTAATACTCAAATATATTAGGAGATCATCAAATAGAATACACAACCATGGGAGGCCCTCAAATGTATGTTTCATTCTTTGCTGGAACTCGTCTTGTGCTGATATTAATCAGAAAGGATACCTTTTCCATGGATATCTGCCATAGACTGTGTTCAATGTTGTCAGGTATGAAGCCTTCTCGGACAGTTGAAGTATCCAGTAGCCTGAACGTGCATCTAGCTTGGTGAAGTGAGCAGCTCCATCCAGATTACTCGTAGCATCATCAAAAGGTGGGATTGGATATTATAGTTAATTAATTACTTTGTTTAAGTCATCTGGGCTGATTCGCAGCCATACACCTCTATCTTTCTTTTTTACAATCACCATATTATTAACCCACCCACGTGGTTGGCTGAATTTCTCAATTATTTCTAGCTTTTCATTTGAGACAAGTTTGTCCCTGAGCTTGCCTCTCATTGATAGGGGCACCTTTCTTGCAGGGTGTACTACAGGGGTGACATCTTCTTTTAAATTAATTCAGTCTTCTGCAAGCTATCCAATCACTTCAAAAGAATAATTATATAATTTTTGTGTGCTTTTTGGATGATCGTGCTCCTTCTGCATGTCAGCATTGAGGATAAGTTTCAACAAATTTAAATATTTGATTTTTTTCAGTCTAGTAATGGGATTGGTTCTGGATGCCGCTCTATGGAATGTCTGAAGTTGAATTTGTCCTTATTGTTAGAATCACTGCAAATCATAGGTTCAAAGTGAAGGTATCTGGGAACCACAGTAAATTGTGAGTCTCTGTCTGGTTGTCTATAATTCTGCCTTAGGTGATTGCATTTCAAGGTCATGCTTTGGGATTAAGTTTGCTGGGGCACAAGTATCTACATTAAAATCCATCTTGTCTGTCCAGTAATGGTTATGGTCCTGGTTGACTGCTTAGAGATATAGGCTAAGTCTGATTCTTCATTTGAATTAGATATAGATGGGTGTTCTCCACCTGCTATATACACACTATTATCATCTTCAATAGCATTCACTGTTCTGCTTTTGCAAACCCTGGCAAAATGGTTGACTTTTTTAAGTTTTGTGAAAAAAACTTCCCTTTTTCAGATCAGACATTATGTTTATTAAAGTGCCAATCACGACAATAGATCGGGGTATGTGTGGCTCATAGCTTTTTTTGCAGTGTATTGATATAAAGTGAGTTTCTTGATTTATGTTGTTTTCTCTTCAAAGATTTTTATTTTAGAGGGTGTTATTTAATATGATAGTCAGATTTTTATGTCCCTTTCAAGTTTTAGTTGACCACCTTCTGCTAAAAATCTCACGGACTTTTGTATTCTTTACACCACTTATAATCTATTCAGAAATAAAATCACTAGACTCAATGTATACACAAGCTTTGACATAAATCTTAATTTTGGTAATGAATCTATCAATACTTTCTTTTTTAAGTTGTTCTCTTTTCTAGAACACAGATTTTGAGAAAACTTTGGTTTGTTTTGGTGCAGCATAATATTTAAACTTTTTAATATATACTGCTATATTATCTACTCCAGCAACTTGCACTCGTATCAAGTGTGTGGAATATTTCACGTCCTATTTCTCCAACCCAGATAAGGAGATGAATACATTGCACTTTTTCAGTCTTCACTGCTAAAGGAACATGGAACATACGTGTAGCATTGTCTTTGAATTTTGTCCACTCACTGTTCAAATTGTCTGCATCCCAATTGGTTGAACGCTGCTGGACATCCATTTTTAGATTTTTACTTCTGAAACCATTTAAAAATTGATTGCAATAATTTATTATAGCACAATCACATGTAAAATAAAACACAATAGGTAAGAAAAGCACATAACCGGTGGTAAAAGTACCACTTCAACTGGGGACAGCACATGTGGGATAGCTGTGCAATATTCACGTGATCAAAGTTTTTTCTTATGTTTATACTAACACCAGTTCCCACCCTTATAATATATGCATACTCTTTGAATCAGACCAAAGAAAATTCATTGAATACCTTTAGAGATTTGGCAGTATGTTTGTCCATTATTCCATGTAACAGTATTTTTGTAAAGTTTATTAATACATATGAAATAATTATATCAGTTTGTTCTGAATTTATAATACACAAATTTGAACAGTAATAAACATGTAAGGTTATATCAACTCAAAATAAACTTAAAATTAACTTGCTCTTCTTACAATGTTCTACTTAGTATACTAAACAGTTCTTTATATGCATTCTTTCGTCAACCCGTATGCACTTAGTATGTTTTGATTTACTTAAATCCTCCCATCATCCTCTTCGAAAAGCTTCACCTTATTTCTTACGTTTGATTTAGTTCATTGACTAACTAAAATTTTGAGTCCCCTGTAATTCCCAAAATGCCTAAAATGAGTAATTTTGTGCCTAACTCATTTGTCTTTTTTGATATTAAATATAAAAAAAAAACAATTTTATTTTAACAGAATATAAATAGATACAATTATATTTTAAAAAAAAAAGAAATTAGAAAAGACATTAACTGAGTTGGCCGCGCCGTTCTACCGCGCTCTGATCGCTACCGGTAATTGGGTCTTTCTAAAAGCTAGGGGTGATCCAGTGTCTAAATTACTTGTACCGCCCCCGGCCGTGCGTCGGGGGCACCCCCTTTCTTAATAGGACTCATGCATTTGGTTTTTAATTTTTAATGTTGCTCAATACTTTCAGTTAAAAAAACTTGTTTTTATATTTAATTTCTGACCGTTGTAAAATTAATAAATGTATCTCTTGCAAGTTGTTGAATTTGATTTATGAGCGTTTTTATAATTTATGAATATAATTAACTTACGAATGTAATTAAGTAAGGAACTTTTTTATATGTAAATTTTTATCAAGAATCTTCGGGAGTGTTCACCCCCCTATTCAAATCCGTTCGCTTGACGTTCAAGTTTGAATTTTTTCTAATTCTTTAAGAATGACACTTTAATCACACCGGCAATTAATTAGAATAAATAGTTCTTATGAAAGCACTAAAAAAAACTTTTGCATATGTAGATAGGTCTTGAATAGTGGGCAATCCCAATCATATAAACACTAGTTTATGTGTGTTTCTAGTTTTGATGATGGAAAGTTTTCAGTTGAAAACTTTCTTTTTTAATTTCTGATTGTTTTTTTTTTAAATAATGCTGGGAAATCCAGTACCCCTTCATAGCAATGTCCCTTCCCCCATGAAAACTTCCTCCATGGAAAGATCCTGCCACCTAACCCCCAATCCACACCCCCCCACTACCACAAAAAATCCCCCTGAAAACGTCTGCATACTTCCCAATAACCAGCACAAGTATAATGAGAATAATTATAATATAGTGTGAAAACCTGCTTTTAACTCTCTCTATCAAAAATTAAATAATAACAGGCATGTTTACTGTAATGATTGTCAATCTTGTTCTCAAAAGCATTGACTGACTCTGAGTTGACTGTGTGTGATTATATTGCATTCCACTCGGAGACAATGCAGTTGTTGAATGCCCATCTACCAACATCTCTTCTGAAACGTTCTTTGGTTATCTTAAACTCGTAACATCTCAGCTTATTATTCTTGAATGTTGTTATTATGTAAACATTGGGTAAGGTTCAAAACTTGCAGCCGTTCCCTCAGAGACTGTGGGGTATGAAGTGATCCTGAAAGACATAGTTATTATATTTTTTGACCATGCTGAACAAAATTTTTATCTCAAAATTTGTATTGGGTTACTTTGGGAAAAAATGAGTGTTAGAGGGGGCCTAGTTGCCCTCCATTTTTTGGCCACTTAAACAGGGCACTAGAACTTTTAATTTCCGTTCGAATGAGCCCTCCTGCAATATTCTTGGACCACTGTGTCAAAACAATCACCAATGTGAAAAAAACAGAAAAACACCTGACCTGACTTTTGACACTTGAAATGAGCACTAGATTTTTAAATTCACAACCAAATTCTCCCCCTCCAAATTTTTTAAAGAAAATGAATACATATGAAGTGCATTTGTATAAAATAACATAAAAAGCTCTAAATATATTCTAAAATATATAAAATATAAATAAACAGATACGAGATCTATTGTCTTAGAGATCACCACTAAGAGTACTATTGTCTTTGTTCATGTTTTATGAATTGGATTCACAGCCTTTTCGCCCTCTTGAATGTGTCATAAGTTAGCACTGTCTTGCTGTAGGTTCTTAAAAATACCTTTTCATGCTCCAATTAGTTTTGGTCCATTTGTATCCATTTTGGAGAATGAGTGAAATTACTTTTTTCGTGAAAATAGAAAACAAAATGACAACTTATTAAGCAGGAGCATAAATACAACTACTCTGGATAATGTACTTACTCGTTTTTTTTAAAAATATAAACTTTCAGGACTGTTATTGAAATAATTTTGTAAGTCTTAACATGATCATGATCATGGTGAGATACAAAACATCTTTCTATAACCTAGTTCAAGCTACAATATATTCTTAAATAATCACTCTGCTGTTGCAAACAATTTTCCAAGCTGAAAAAAGCTTGTGTACTGTAATTTTGATTTGATCGAAAATACATTTTTTCAACCTTAGTTTTTCCTTTTGCAAGGAATAGAAAGATGAAAAAAGAATAATATTTTCTTGTCCTTTCAAGTGTTGAAGCTTTTAAACCTCTTTGCTCCACAATGTTAGTACAACATTGGTATAGCTTTTCTCCACATCAATTATTATAGGTTTTATATTTTCTAGGCATCATTTTCTTAAAAGTGTAAATGAGGAGGACCGTATCCAAGTCTTGTTGTCGGTATTCTACATGTTATAAGAAGTTTTAACTCAATTGGAACAATATTTTGTTCATTCAATTAAAATTTAAAATATGGCTTAACAATTTATATTGTCTGAGTAATATTATATTAAAAATTTTAAATTATATAATAATTTTTTACATGTTTTTTTTTTTTGTTCTATAATTGTATTATAAGTTGAAAAGAAAAAATATTTTTTAGTTTCATCGTACTTAATAATTTTTAATAAAATATATTTAAACATTAAAAAATTAAAATTAATGTTTATGCTTAAAAGTTCCAAGTTTTCGATACAACTGTGCCCTTAGGCCAGAACTGTCCCCCCCCCACCCATTCCTTGTTGCATGCCGACAAAAACCACTTACGGACAGAGTAGAGAAATAAAATTAAAAAAACCTTTTTATAATTTCCATCTTTACAATAAAATAAGTTTTTTTTCCGAAATTTTATATAAAAATGTCTCTAGAATGTCCATCTAAATAGTTTCAAATTGTATTTGATATAAAAGACGAAAAATTAGCAAAAACAGTTTTTGTGTGCAAAGATAGGATACAAGCTAGTTATATATTAGCAACAGTACTATTGGTCATCACTTTCATTGACTTCACTACTAGTTTTTGTAGAGTTTTATCAAGCATCAAAGTATAAGCAAGGTACGGGTAAGGAAAGTTTAAACAAGCAAGCAGCACAAAAGATAAGCATCAAACATCAAGCATAAAGCATCTATTGTGACCCCAGCACCTACAAAGTAAATATAATATAAGCAACATAATACCTAAAGAAACCATATAGTAAACAATTTAACTAGAGAACTCTACATAGTCCTTCTTTTGACCATCTTGTTCTTTGATTAGTCTAATGGGACGGTCCAGGCTATAGATTTAATCTAGCTGGTACCTTTGAGATCACTCCTGATCTAGTTGTCTTCAAGTATGTATGTGGTGGGAGCACTTTAGTTTTGGCTTTGCAACAAGATGGTGTGTTCTGAAATTCCTGATCACTTGGGTGTTGATGTGCTCTTGGTTTCTCAAAAGATTCTTCCAGCAGGCTACAATTTTGATTAGTTTTGCTGGATGGGCTGGCCTTTTCTAGCAACTCTTTGGATTGTTAAAGTATCTTTGGCACCTCTACATTTATCAATGACAGCATGTAGTTTGACTGGTAGTTGCAGTCCTTGGTACTGTATCTGGGGCGTATAAACTTCATAATGCGTTGGTGTACCACTCCATCTTCTGTCTCTACAGTCACTGAACGGTTGCTCAACTCATCATATATATGGGTTATTTCTATCATTGATACATGTTTTATTTTATTATCCATTTTTATTGAGCCTTACTGGTTTACCTGTTGTACACAGCTTGATTGAGTGTGTAGCCCTGTCTTATGGCTCTTCCTTAGCTTCTTGTTGCTTTTGTTTTGCTCCCGTTTACTCTCCGTATAGTCTCAGCCTTTTGCTAGTTTCTATTGAGGGCATTGCCAATCTTAGCTGTCTGATTAGACGTTGTGATTGGGATGATAAGTTGTCTATAGGAGTGTCACAATATTTGATTAGCCTATGGTAAGGTATGGGTCTAATTTGTCAGCTAATGCTTTAGACATGAGCCTCTTGACTGTTGGGACTGCCTTTTTACTAAGGTCATTGCTCTGAGGGTATTTGGGGCTGTACATGCAGTTTGTGATTCTCCATTCCCTTTTAAATTGTCTGAATTTGTCTGCTGCAAACTGGGGGCTGTTGTCATATGTAAGAATTCTTGGTATCACGTGTTGTGCAAATTGGTTCTTCAGCTTAGTAATAATGCTCCCTGAATTGGTACTGTCTAGTTTATCAACTTCAATGTATCAGCTGTAGTAGTCGGTAGTTACCAAATAACTCCTTCCTTCCCAAAACAGTAATTCAGTACCCACATGTTCCCATGGGTACTCAGGAATGAGTGAGTTCTTGAGGGGCTCCTTGTGCTGACATTCACTACACTTATGACATTTTACATCCTGAGATGTACTTAGTGATGTCAGCAGTGATGTTTGGCCGAAAAACACATGAGCATGCACGTTGTTTTGTTTCGACAATTCCTAGGTGAGCCATGTGAAAACGGGCCATGATTTCTTGGCGCATGCATTTAGGTATTATGATTCAATCTCCCTTTAGGAGAATGCCGTGGTGTGTTAATGTAGTTCCAAGACTCCTGAAAGACAGTTGGGCATTGCTTTTTGTGTTCTGGCAATCCGTTTTTGCGCGTTTCCTCTAGTACGCTAATCTCTTCCTCATGTTTTGAACTATTTTTTGTTTCGCACCATCTGGCATGTAATGATGAGAATTTTTAATTTGTTCTGCACACTTAGCTATGAATGTACTTCTTCTTCTAGGTCTGTGTGGCATATGCACACGTGAAAAGGCCTCAGCCATAGGGATTTCTGGTACAGGTCTCTATGTAAATCTCATGTCATATGGCTGGCAAGCATCATTTGTTGTAGTCTAGGTAGTGCTTGACTGATTGGTTTCCTCAGAATATTTTCCAAGGGCTTGTGGTCTGTAATCACCAAAATTTTTCTTCCAAATCTAGCGGTGAAAATATTTACTTGCAAACACTATGCCTAGTAGTTCTTTCTCTATTTGAGAATATCTTTGTTCTGTGTAGCTTAAGGATCGCGAACCAAATGCAACTTTTTAATCTTTTACCAGTAGCTGGGCTCCTAGGCCGTGTTGCAATGCATTGACAATGATCTCAACTTCTGAGCAATTTGTATCAAAACTTGAAAGTTGTTCACAACAGGATTTGTGGATACTATGACAGGCATCACTGTTTACCTTCTTCCAGGCAAATTCCGTCGTTTTCCCAAGTTCTTGTAGAGGCTGGTTCAGAATGGATAAGTTTGGTATGTATCTAGAAAGATAATTAAACATCCCAAGCAATGTGTGGAGCTCTGCTTTGTTTTTTGGCTCAGGAATTTCTTCAATTGCTCTGGTTTTATTAGCATCTGGCTTTTCACCCTTTGGGTTACTTAGATGCCCAAATTGTGGTCTAACTTTTGCATTGAATTTTCACTTGCCTCCGTTGAATTTGACTCCCTTTTCTTTTGATCTCCCTGAAGAACTGCTCTCAATTGCGGGTTTAGATTTTTTTGATTGTTCCTACACCTGCTATGTCATCTACTATTAGACCCATACCTAATCCTTCAAAAGCCTCCTCCATTTGACGTTGATATTCATCCTGAGCAGAAATTATTCTAAATGGGTATCTTCTCCATTTGAATCTTTCAAACATTGTATTGGATGTTGTAAGCTCTGATGAGGCTTCATCAAGAACCATTCCAGCATCCAACTTGAATGGAGGTTGGGCCCTATGACATTTGTTGGGAATATTGTCAAAGGTTGGTATTGGATAATTTGGCCTTTGTGTTGACAATTAAGTTGACCCACTCTGGTGGCTCAGTCACCTTTTTCGTTACTCCACAGCAGATTAGTCATTGCATTTCGTTCTACAGTTTATTTTGAAGTGCTAGAGGTACTCTTTTTGGTGGTTGTACTGATGGTATTGCTCCTGGCTTCAGATGAATCCTAAATTTTCTAGGCATTTTTCCAATGCCTTCAAACACATCCTGGTATTCTACCAAAATTTCATCAGTGGTATTGGCTATTGTTGTCTGCTCTGTTATATATGAACTTGATTAAATTCATCAATACGCTGGTCTGTCTGTTAAGCAAGGACTTCTTATCTGTGTCAAGTGCGTAAAAATCGTGGGAGTGTGATTCCCTTTCCTTGTACTGAACAGCTCAGTGACATACAACATTAAATGTCTATTGATCACCAGAATAACTTGTTAGTATTTTGGCAGTTGTTATTAGTTTTGGTTTTTGAAACATATTGTTAAGTATCTCAGTTAGTATAATCTCAGACTATGCAAATATGTCAAGTTTAAGGTACACAGTATATTCTTAATTTTTTAGATAAAGTTGTTCAACAGGTTCTTTACATGTTTCCACTTTGCTCTGGATGCTGTCAATGACATACTTTGATGGTTTGTTAGCAACATTTTCTCCTGTTTCTATGCTATGAACATTGCATTGACTACTTCTGCACATTCCGGCAAAGTGTTCTAGCTCCTTGCATTTCATGCAGCTTTTTCCTTTGGCAGGGCATTGATGACTTTTATTGAACACTCCACCACAATTATAGCACTTTTGCCATTCAATTGCATCCTTTGATGAACACAAATGACCAGGTGTAAAACTTCTGCCACATTTGTAGAATTTTTGCCCATGTCTTGCTACAACATCCAACTCATGCTTTACATACACTTTTTCATGTTACTGGTTAGACATGATCATTAACTGGGCTTGGGTCTCTTCTGCAGCTCTACATATAGCTATTGCACGAGTTAGAGTTAATCCTCCACCTTCACTAAGTAATCGTTCACGAATTATGTCCTGCTTAACTCCAAAAACTAGTCTGTCTCTAATCATCTCATTACTTGTTGTTACAAATGCACATTCCTTTGCTGTAATTCGCAACTCAGTAAGGTATTGTTCTATTGATTCAATGTCTCTAGTTACGTTTATGGAACTGATATCTGGCAAATATAGGATTTGAAAGTGGCTCAATATGTTCACTAACTTCCTTAAATATGCTGTAACATTGTTTGTTTCACTGGCAGTTAATGTCCAAGTATTGAAATTTTCCCCGCTTTTCTCACCTGACCATATAAGCAAATATGAACATTTCACTGCATCCTCTTTTCCACTCAGCGGTCCTGCGAAAATGAGTTCAGCTTGTTGCTTGATGTTTGACCATGCAACTTTCAAGTTTGTTGCATCCCAGTCTATAGAATGGCAAGCTCCAAGTTCCATACTGTATTCCTTATACTTCTGACATCATGTTGAATAGTCTATCAAGCATTAAAGGGTAAGCAAGGTAAGGGTAAGCAACGGGTAAAAAAGCAAGCAGCAGAAAAGACAAGCATCAAACATCAAGGATTAAGCATATATTGTGAGTCCAGCACCTACATAATAAATATAATATACACAACATAATAAATACAGAAGTTTAATGAACACTTTAACTAGATAACTCTTAAGTTTTGATTCCTTTGTCAGAGAAAAACTAATGAGAATTATGGCTGAAGATGGAGCACTATAGGACCTCATTGACATACTTCAAAGTGGATGCATAGATACAAAGGCCTGTGTCAGCATCTCGGAAAATGACGCTCCTAAGTCCACAGCTGTGTCCATTGGTGGATCCAAAGGGGGCGAGGGGGGCGCGCGCCCCCCTAACGTAGCATAAAGTAGTGTAAATTACTTAATTCACGCCAGTTTGCATTAATTAAACTTGTGCCTCCCGCAAGTATATCGGATTGACCTTTTTTGCCCCCCCCCCCCCCAAAAAAAAAGTCCTGGATCCACCCTTGGCTGTTTCTGGTATCAAGCCAGAATTCTCCTGGCTGCTTACTTTTTTTCAACTTCGTGATTGACAGGATAATGACTAATGCCTTTAAAAATCTCAAGAAATTTGTCTTAGGCGAACCACATGGTTTTTTGAAAAGTTGACCAGACAAGAGATCTCAATAAAAATCAAAGTCAGAGTCTACATAGCGAACGTGCGAGCTGTACAACTTTACTTCTGCGAGACATGGCTAAACAAGGCTGAAGAGGTTTAACCTCCTGAATTTTTAAATCTCCGTTACCTTTGTTTCTTACTTTAAATTCAAAAAAGGCCTAGAATTTCCATTAGTGAAGTAAGAAGCTGCAGTGGCCAGTCTGAAGGGCTCTCAAACTATTATCATCATAATACTTCACCTCAAGATTCTCAGTGAAACTTTGTGTTACTCGAAAGGTAGTATATTTTGAGATGTCTTCTTCTGGGAGGTAGTTCCATTATTTTGACATTATTGAAGAGGAAAGAAGGAAAATTTTGACAAAAATTCAAAAAGGACTGTGGAAAAGTTTCTTGAGGCATGCCCGTAATTTGACTGGAAATAGCTCAAGACTGGTATGAAAATTGTAGCAATCAGGGGAATATAGTTGTTGAACGAAATAACACATTCCAATTGTGTCAAACTGGACAGTTTTTTGTCTGGTATTCTCTGAAAGAAAGTTAGAAAGCCAATATATGGTGAGAAAATACAGGAGACATTTGGCGATGGACAATTAATCGGACATAAGAAAGAAGTTACAATGTACTCTTTTCATCATAATTTCACAAAATACGCAAATAGATTATATGAACTTAGCTTGCGTAGGTTTCCTAGAGAGTTTTGGTTGTCTTCATTTCATTTTTCAAACTTTAAGGTAAGTATTGCAAGTTTTATCAGGTTTTAACGAAAAATTTTTATGGTTACAATACATCTTCGACCTTTGAATATTGCTTTGATTACATGTGGCAAAACAAAAGAGGGTAAATGCTCGACGGTTCCTATATAAATTAATATCAGTTTTGTTTCATTAAGGATTATGATAAAAGTTTTACTGAATTTCGTCACTTATTATCTGTAAATTTTTTCTAATTTTTTAATCATCTTTAAATCTGCTTTCAAGAATTTATTTTTTTCATGAATAATGTTCTGCCAGCCGTTGGTTGTTGTCCAAAATGAATGGTCTTTTATCATATTTAAAATGAGTACCAGTTTTATTTAAAATTTCAATCAAGCCAAACTTTGTATAAATGTTCAATTAACTGAATATAATATTCAATTTTAAGGAAAATACTCTATAGTTAAATATGTAGATTTTTTCCAATGTATTATTTGCTATTAAAATACGATTTTATTGTTAGAAGTTGGAGACATTTTTTCAAGTGGTGCTTTGGATCATTTAGACATCTCTCAATCGTTATTGTGCTCCAAACTTGAAAATTTTCCAGCGGTTGCTTTTCCCAGTATTTTGGCTTCCTGTAAAGTTGATAGTGAGTCTCATGAACTTAACCCCCTTTCCGTTGATAATTAATGTGAGTATCCGTATTTTATTACTTAATAATCAAGTGAGTTGAATAAAAAAAGATTAAAATTAAGCTAGAAAATCGAATTTCTCAACTCAAATTTAAGTTCTTTGTTAAAGACTACCAAAGTGTACCTATTTAAAACAAAGAAGAAGTTTAGATTAAAAAAGACTGGGCTCCAAGATCAAAAGTTAGTTGCAAAAATTGTCTTTTATGGGTTGAGTTCTAGCAACATTCTCACTATTTATGCGTATTTATGTTCGTTTTGAGCATAAATTCATTGTTCAGTGTAATTTCTGCTCATCCTTTATGTTGTTTCTTGGGGCATGTTGATTCTGCACTTATGTAGTAATACATTTTTTTCTCCCATAGTTCCAATGAACAAGATAATTCGATGCAATACAATTAATATGCTCTCTATACAATACAATAACTAGGCTCTATGCGTTTACTTTTTCTCATAAAAGAAACACTATGTCCTACAACTAAGATAATGTAGGGAGATTTGCTATTATGCTTTTATTGCTCAGGAGATTAGGTTGGATTAGTCCCATTTTTTACTGGAGAGAGAGCCAATTCGACATGTCAAATGAAATTGATCAATACTTGAACAAACTTTAGCATTCATGATTTTTGGAGTTTCGAGTTATGGGAGAGGTGACCCCACTCCTCCCCAGTGTTTTTGGAAAGCCGAATAGGAAATTAGTGTCGGAGAAATAAGCTATTGGAAAAATATCATATAAAAACACCAAAAAAAGAACACTAGTTGAAATGGAAAATGAACCACTTTCAATAGCTATATCACCCTAATAAATTGCAAAGAAGACCAGGCATACGGTAAAGTTTGTTGTCGCCCCTCCCCCAGACATTTTTTCTATTGATTTGTCTTGTTGGTACCAGACCATGTCCGTGAAAGTAAATTAATCGTACATCATTGTCTCAGTCTATTCTGTCCATTCACTTTAACCATTGGGCATGTTTTTATAGTTGCTTCAAATTTTTAAATCATGCTTTTAAAATCTATTTTTGCTCTACACTGACAACTCAAACAGAAACCTGTTTTTGCGGTTAATTATTGTTAACTGCGAAACTTATATCACTAGAAACAAGAGCTTAGATATCTCCTCTTTCTCTCACTGTAAAAGTCTAAAACATACTACATCATTGGCACTTTAATGACAACCAATTTCATTAAAAACATTGTCTTTAATACTTCATATTGAAAATAAACATTAGAATTATAATAATAGTTTGAACTGACGATCTTTCAGCACTTAATGTCATTATGCATCAAATATTCAGTTTAATTAGTTCTTTCAAAAGTTGTTCAAGACGAATATAGTTTCACTACAAACAAGAGTTTGGATACTGTCCCCTTCCTTAACTGTAACTAAAAACCAAAAGTCTACTGCGTGATTGGCGTTTCACTGAAAACAAATTATATTACAAATATTTTCTTTTCCAGCTCTTTCAGAATTGAAAATAAATAAAATTATAGTGAAATAAATTCTTGAACTGATGGATCTTTCAACAACTAATATCATTATATATTAAATATTCAATTTGATGTTGTTTATAATTTCCAAGACTGCTCAAGCCGCGTTTAGTTTTCAGTAAAGCGCCAATGACGCAGGAGGTCTTAGAAATTTTACAGTGAGAGAAGGAGGTGATACCCAAACTCTTGTTTGTAGTAATTTTTGCTCATTTCAAAATTGATTTTCACATTAAATTAATTTTCACTAAATTTCCTATTCAGCTATTCATTTACATTCTTATCTATTTTGTTTTAGTTTGCCATGATTGTTTATTTACTGTTTGATCGTTTTAATTCACTATACTTCAATATCAAAATATTTTTTTCAGTTCTAATATGGATTTTTATAATCAATTAAATCATTATTTTATGTCATATATTTTTATTAATTTATATTATTAACTGTTATGTTTTATATATGATTGTTTGTTTAATTTCTGTTCGTTTTGGATTTCATTTATTCTTTGGTAGAAATTTCTGGATAGTGTTTACTTTTGATTTAAAGAGTATTTGTATCATCTATTCATTATCTTAAAAATGCCTTTACTTTTTTGAAAAAACGTATCCTCATAAAGTTTTTTTTAATTAATTTTTGTTCATCTTTGATTGCAAAAAGGTTCAATTTTTATAAAATTAATTATTCAAAAATCAAACTTAGAAAAAAAATCAAACCTTAATAAAAGTATCAAACCTGATAGGCCTATCAAAGAAACAATATCAAAGTGAAAAAGTTTGCCCCCATTGAAATGAGCCCCATTTAAATATTATCAGACCACCTCGACTCCTAAAATGTGAAGTACATCTAGCAACATAAAAAATAGTATGTGGGGGGAGGCGTGATTCCCTCCGATGTCATGTCACTCTTAAAAGGTACTTACAGGTTTTTATTGCCAATGAAATAAACCCTTTATGAACTTAATACTAGCATCCCTTCCATAACAACAATATATGCCCCAGGGCATAACTTAACGTCTACCCTCGGGCCCTGGGGGCTGTGTCGACACTGGAGTTTTTGTTATCTGAACTTTGAACTATTTTTAACAAAATGTCTATCACGAAAATTTATCTGATGTATTTAGGGCGTGGAGGGGGGGGCTAGTTGCCCTCCAATCTCATTTGACTCTTAAAAGTGAAGAGAACTTTCAATTTCAATGAAATGAACCCTCTCCGAAATTTATACAAGCATCCCTTCCATAAAAACGCTATATGCCCCCAGAGCATTACTTCCAACGCCTGCTTCCAGGCCATGGGGGGGGTTGCGTCTGCACCGGAGTTTCTCTTATCTGACCTTTGAATGATTTTTAATGAAATGGCTATTTTAAAATTTTTATTGGATAGGCTTGGGAAAAAACGGTGTGTGGGGGGGGCGGCTGGGTGCCCTCGGGTATCTTTTGACTCTTAAAGAGTGAACTAGAACTTTAAATGTTTTATGAAATGCACCCTCTCTGTAGTTTATACGAGTAATACTTTCATACAAACCGGACACGTCCCCTGGACAAAACTTACAACGCCTACCCTCTGGGCTTGAGGGGTTGTTTCGACACCAGAGTTTTGTTATCTCATTTTTTAACAATTTGCAAAAAACTGGCTTTCTCAAAACTTCTAGCGGATGGGTTTGGGGTAAAAAGGGTATGGGGGAGGGGGCTAGTTGCCCTTAAATTTCTTGACTCTTAAAAAGTGAACTAGAACTTTCAATTTCCAATCAAATGAGCCCTCTTTGTAGTTTATACGAGTATCCCTTCCATATGAACCATATATGCCCCCAGGGCATGGCATACAATGTCTGCCCTCAGTTCCGGGAAGGTCTAGTCGACACCGAAGTTTTGTAATATGATCTTTGAAATCTTTACAACACAAAAACTATGTCATAACTTAGATCGGAAATCTTTGGGTAAAATGGATGTGGGGCCGGGATCCTTACACTCTAATGTCTTTTAAGTTTAAAAGGTGACCTAGAATTATCGATTTCCAATCCAGTGAGCCCTTTGTAGTTTATACGACCTTCCTTTCCGTAAGAACCATATATGCCCCCAGGACACAACTTATAGCCTTTGCTCTGAAGACCTTGGGGGGTGGGGGGGTCGCATGCTCAAAGATATAATTTTCAGAACTTTAAACTACTTTGAACAAAATGGCTTTCTAAAAATTTTGATTGGATGTGTTTTGAGAAATGGTGGGCGTGGAAGGGGTTTTAGTTGCCTTCCAATCACTTTCGACTATTAAAAAGGGTTTCCAATCGAATTTGGCCTTTTTGAAGTTTCTACGACAATGCTTTATATAAAAACCTTATATGTCCCCAGAGCATAACTTACAACCCTTACTCTGAGGGCTCTGGGGGGGGGGTCAACCATAAATACGAAATTTCCAGAATTTTTACCGGCGGTGAAGAAAAGGACCTTCTCCCTATTTTGCTGGAATCTGTGTGGGGAACCGATGGCGTTGAGAGGGTAGACAAGTGCCCTTCAATTATTATTGACTATTAAAAAGGGCATTAGCCCTTTGAATATCCAATCGACTGATCTCTTTTGACGTTTTTACGACAAAGCTTTATATTAAAAGCTTTTATGCCCCCAGGGAATAACTCAAACCTCTGGTCCTGATAGCTGTGGGGGAGTGCCCGCCTGAAACATATAATTTTTTTCTTGAAATCAAATATTTCGAACTACATGGCTATATCAAAATTTTGATGGGATGTGTTTGGGGAAGTGACGGGCGTGGAAGGGTGTTTGTTGCCTTACAATCACTTTTGACGCCTTAAAAGAACACTAGTATTCTCGATTTCCGATTGAATGAGCCGCCTATGAAGTTTTTGTTAAGACCCCTTCAATATGAAGTGCCTCTGGGGAAAAAATTATAATCCATACATACTGAAACATTGGAGTCGTATAATCTTGACTAGAGGCTACGCTATGATGTTACTTCTGAGTTGTTTTCTTATCTTGTGCGCTTTCAACTTTATCCTGGTTTTGCCCAATATTATGACCTCACTGGTTTTTCACTGAATTTATGTTTTCAAGTTCAAATTTGTTTATGAAACCTACTGATAAGTGCACTCGCAACTTACATATCGAGTTTAGCCTGAATAGCATTGGGACTAGGGTCTTTATTACTTATCAGGCAATTAATCAACTGACAGGCTCAGTCTAACGTCGTGGAGTCACACTCAAGTCTTTTTAGATATTGCCGGGTGGTTTTGGCTCCTGCATATCATCTGATTTGTGGCATGAGTTTTGGCCATGCTGATTTAGATTCATTACTGTGGAGAAATGGTGCTCGTTAATGTAATTGGTCGAAGTTCTTTTTCCATCTATGGGTTTTTTCAACCGTATCTTCTGTTATCACCTTTGTCGTTGGTACTAGTAGGTTTGTATTATTTGCTGCTAATTTGTTTTAGGGGCTGATACATTTTCGTGTTGTTTGATCTAGAAGTGGTGGCCTCCGTGTCTGTGATGATCTTCTACCTTTACGGATTCTTACCATTAGTTGTTTAATGGTGGCATTCTATTCTCACGCGTGAGAACAATACCAATTCTCTGTCCGACTTCTTTTCCTTGTGCTCAGCCACATTGACTGTGCGTTTCGATATCCATTTTGAAATAGTCATTTGCGGTGTCCTAGCTTTTGTGGCTCCGTGGATTGTATTGCGTATGGTCACCAAGCCTACATTCAATGTAGAGTTGCGCGTATCCGTCGTGTGTACATTTATTTCGTCTAATTGATTAATTTCAATGTTTTTTGTATGTAAAGGTCATAGAAGCGATTTGCGTAACATTTTAATAGAGGTTTATTATTTTTTCTTGTTGCTAGTCGAAACTTTAGATTTAGCTTGAATAGGGGGAATCAGACCCATGTTTTGGACTGGTATCCGCGCCACTGATCTATCTACCATTCGTAGCCATTGAGTGCCACCGGCAAGGCATAAGGATTGACTTAATTGTGTCTTTCGTTCCACCATCTACAACCGGAGTGGCTCGTTGCTGTGCTTGTGTTTGAATTAGGTAATGGTTGTTACAAAATCATTCGTCATGGTAAACTGAAGAAGCCTTGACTCCAGTTACATGTGGTTTTATTGGTGGATTGGGTAAGCTTTAAAGATCAAAAGAATTTTGCATTTTTTTCATAAAAGCATCAAATTTAGTTGAAACATACTTTCGACTGCGCTGCATGTCGATCACTTGAACTTTTTCAAAACGTTGTTAATTATGAAATGGGGTTTTAATAGCCCAAGAAAGTTTTGAAACAGGTAAAAAAAATGCTGAACCCACTGGTCGACTCACTTTTATCCTCAAATAATGAGAAAGTCTTCTAAATGTCCCCAAACGTGACGTTTTTTTGTCAAAAAACGATTTGCTGGTATATAAGAGTCAGTAAATTAAAGCCTTGAATGAAGCCTCAGCTATGCAAAACTATGCAAAAAAAATTAGTCACTAAAACGTCAAAGCGTACAACGTTGCGAATTGTCCGAAAAAATCAAATGGGGTTTTAACAGCGCAAGATAGTCAAGATAGAAACGGGCAAAAATAGATGCTGATTGCACTGGTCGCCTCACCTTTATATTCAAATATTTAAAACTTACCACAAAAATTGCAGCGAAAATGGAAATATATAAAGGCAGTCTTTGGTTTATGTGAAGAAGCTTGCTGATGTCATAGAAAAATTTTGAAACCCATAGACGAGTTCAACGAATTGCTTGTGTTAGATAGTCGACGAATTTTTCAGGTAAAGAGACTTCTTTCATCCCTATATCAGAACGGAAAAAAACTGATCTAAAACTCAGGCAAAAACCAGTGTTAGACCCATTTTCTCAAAATAAAGTCGATATATTCAGAAAAGTGAAGACCGGCTGCAAATACACCGATGAAGAGCAAGCTAGATTCCCCAAGGAAGAACAGAGAACTCTTTCATTGTCTCTATACTGCTTGATTTCAGATCTAATGACCTGACCAACTTCTTCTCCCATGTGAATGAGATGTTACGTCCAATGCTTACCATCGAAGGTGAACTCAAAAGAACCACTCACTTTGATCTCAGTACACAATTGCAGTAACTTGTGGTCCACTTTTATGTGCGCAGCCTCTGTTTCACAGAGAGGTGGTTGCAGTTAAGGTAGGGTTGGGAATTTATATTACATATAGGGACCCTTAGTGAATGTATCAAGGAAGAACAGGGACCTCTTTTATAGTCTATATATTGCTAGCGAATTCAGGTATAATGACCTGACAACCGTTTCTCATGAGAATGAGATGTTTCCTTCCAAGCTTTCAAGTAAGGTGAAGTCTAAAGCAACCTACAATCTGATCTCATTCCAGTATTGCTTGAAGATATAGAAACATGTTCTGAGTTACCAGTATCTATTTCAGCCTCGTTTGTTCGCAGTAGATTTGGGGCAGGGCAGTTATCATGCATATGTCGACCATCGGTGAAGTCTGTTGGTTATTACATAGTCGACATATTCATTCCGTATATTCGATATCAGCTCGTTCGATGAGAAAGAATTGATGTCATGAGGGATGTCTACATGGAAGATGGCCGGGAAATCTGGAACAGGAATAAAGTGCAGAACAGGGATCAGAACTCGGGTTTTGCTCACAACAAGTATACCCCAAAAGTCCAAATGAAAATACTTCTTGCAAATTGATGAGAGTAAGCACCAGCTGTTTGACTTCATTTCCGAAATTTTGTTGGAAAAGATCGGCCAACTCGAAGATCGAGATGTATTCGCTACTAGGAAAGAACTTGTGTTTTGTTTTGACCGAATGTTTGATGCTGGAAATTCAAGTATTTGTGCACATGAAGAGGCGAATACATGTATTGTTTCACAGGCGAAGGTACAAAGTGATAAAGGGTAAAAGCTCCTGATTATTCAGTCGATAGAAATGAATGTTCTCGTTTGCTGGTTCATGATCTGAGGAACTGTGGATGTTCTTTGGAGTTTGTTAGAACCACAAGTTTATCCTGATGCACTGTATCGCTGTGACCCTTAAAACTTCGAACTGTAAAGCACTGCCGATGCTCCATGCCTTCTTGGACTGCGACGCGACACAACTTCTTTATGTGCAAATATTGGATATACTGACTGCTCGGGAATTAATAGTATATCTATCCTGAGATGCATCATCGATGACTAGCACAATTGAATGTGACAAAGACATTGAAAAGGACGTTGTTGTTGAGCTCGAACTAATTGTAAACCTTCTATATGACTGCACGAGTTGCAATGATGATTATCAATGAGGTCCCCAAAAACATGTTTAGCCCAGGCAAATTTGTCGACCTAATTCCTGCAATGGGAGCAGCAACGCTTCACCATATCTGATGTGCCGTGCTCCAAAGTAAAATCTTGAATTAGTCGCTTAGAGGGGATCCACTTAAACCTGACCCCTCAGATGGGGATGGAAACAAGACACAGCCGGGAAATGGCCTCCACGTGTGAGTGGTTCACCAGAGCCATCTTCTGCCTGCAAGGAGCTGACCAATTACAATTGTAAAAAATATTTTGTTCATAAGTGAAAATGTTTAATGACTAATGTGATTGGGCCTAAACAAGTTATTAACTTTTTGATATAATTATTCGAACAATACTGTTTCTTCCCAAATTTCAATCGAAGCGATGCTTTGCTTTCAAGTGATTTGAATTACCTCTTTTTGCTAATTACGATGAATCTCATAAAGTATGTAAGATAGTTTGTATAGTCGATGTCGAGCATTCTAAATTTTTTTACGCTATTAGATAGTCAGAGCGTAGAACAAACCTAATGGGACGTTCTGGTAAAGTTTCAATTTTTTATAAAACTGATATCCACTGTCCTGGCTTATCGCCTCTAATACCCTGCTAAAATGGCCCCCGCGATCCGAATCTCTTTTTTCGCCAAGGCGATCGGAAGCAACATTATACATCTTTTTGACGACGTTTTTGTCACCTATTTTGTCTAATTTGGAATTTTCTGCATAGTTGAGACCTCATCCGCGGCTTCAATATACGGAATCTTGTGTATCACCAAATCGTCATTTGATATTTCCCGACGTTTTTTGATTTTTAGATGAAGTTCATATAATATGAGTATATAATTGGGACAATCAATGGGTTCAGCATTATTTTTTGCCTATTTTAAGCTTTAGTAGACCATTAAAATTCCATTTAAATTTTTAGGACGTTTCGACGATGTTCTTGTGATCTGAGGTTAAAATTAAGACGATTAATGGGTTCAGCATCATTTGGGATATTAAAACCCCTATTTACGATTTGTAACGTTATACGACGTTCTAGTAATCGAATTTTTACCTCCAGATTCTGGATTGTTCAGCACGTTCAAAAGTATATGTACACCAGGTTTCAAGCTATCTTGAAAAAATTTAGAATTGTCATTTTTAAACGCTCCACCACAATACCAAACTGGCCGTTAGACCCAGCATTGGATACTTTTCTGTTGATTCTGGCATTGAAGTTTCCTTCTAATTAAGATAGTATATTGTTTCAGGACCTTCTTAAGTTTATAAGTTAGAAGTTTGCAAAAATAATCTGCTTCACTCTGTGGTGTTTCCCTGGCTGGAGCATAAACTATAATAACTGTTTTGTTGTATAGGTGGCCTTTGAACCACTCTTACTACTCTGTGTCATATAGGTTCCCACTTGAGAAGTGACCTCGTTATAAGGGGGCTCAAACTGATGCCCACTCCATAGTACTTGGAGCAATAAAGAAATTCAGAGTTGAAAAAGGAAAAAAAAGAATTGATCAGGTGATTATTTATGTAAATGAATTAGTGATTTGACCTTTAAGTGTTTTCTTTGTACTATATGTTGCATTGCATTAAATATTTGGCTTGAACGATATGGATGGTTTATGTTATATTCAGAATATACATAAAATTATGGGTGTTTTCTTTTTTTTCGTGTTTTATAACGTTTTTTTTTGGTCAGAGTGTAATTTTCATTTGTTTGTTTTTTTGTGAGTCTCATTATTTATGGATATGTTACAGGAAATATTTTAATATAGTTATTTTTGGTATTTTTTGTCCTCTATTTTTAATATTTTCGTTTTTTAGAAATTTATGTCGCCCTAGCAGGTAATACGCAAACACTTGTGCGTACTGCAACCTCTTCTGCATTACTTGAAAATCAAAACTTAATCTTAAATGATTCCTCCAGAATATGTACTTTATTATCTGAGTCAATCTACGAGGAATTTGACAACAATGATAGAGGTATATTTCGAACTAACCGTATTTTAGTAATGGTTTGAATAACAAAACCTAAAGTGAGAAACATGTTGTAAACATATCAGCCCTTAATAAGACGAGGGACTCGTTGTACTAAAATTAAAATAAGGCTAAGTTTGTGTGTATGCTTAAAAAATTGCACAAATGTAATTTAAATATATGGCAAATAATGATTTAGAGTTTCTTGTTAAACTATTTTCATTTTTAAAGGCTCCTACACTTATGAATCAAGAAAAGAGACACATCACTACAAAGTTGTGATTTTGATCTTGCTGCTTGCAAAGCAAAAATTTCGGAATAGGTTGACTTAACCTCTAAAGTGATGTTCTTTCCTCGTATTGTGGAAACCAAATCTCTTTGAACAGTTAAACCTTAATCACTCTTAATCTGTTAGCTAAGCGTATTGAGCTGAATACTTGACCCTTTCTGATTTCTGAATATTCTATTTGGTTTTGATAGGCCAGTACACATAAATGAGCATGAAGAGCGAGGAATTATACTTGGTATAGATCTACAGGTGTTATAGCCTTCTTATATTTAGGAAAATCTAGCGATTGTTTTTAATTTAAAGAATGTTTGGAAATGCTAATTGGAAATTTTACTTCAAATGATAATGAGGGCCAATAAAGTTAAAATGTAAGTGTAGTGCAAATTTATAAAAGTAATGTAAATGTATCTTGGTAAATTAATTGTTATTCATAATTCAGAGCGTGTGGAAAGGGAATGAGACAAAGACCTTAAGAATATATTTTTCCCTTATACGACTGGAAGCTATTAGTAAATGAATACTAGCATTTAGAGCACCAACATTTTACGGCGGCCAAGGATACTTTCATTTAATCACTATTAATAGTTTAATTCCAATATTTTCAATATTATAATTAAATAAGCAAACACACCGATAATAAACATACAATATGGTTAAAATACAAATATCGAAAACAACATAGAAAAAAGAATGGTGGTTAGTTGTATGGAGTCATATAGACAATGATGAGTAACATATGATTGTAATATAGCGTAGTAATATATAATATTAATATGAGATATTAAGTATAGTAATATTGAATGACTTCTACCACCGTTATCTGCAAATTAAGACATTAAAAATAAGAACTGAGGAGTTTTTAGATGAAAGGATAAAATGGCTGAGAATTATAAAGACACTGACAGATGGAGGGCTTTGAGGAAGATGGAGGATGACAGTGGTCAAATTTGGATCTGATGCCTGGTTTCTAAAGTTCTCACCAAAATAGAGGAAAATTCGCTGGGTGTTTGCCAGAGACATCGGCTACGGATTTTTCTTGGTGTACGGATGACTAACCATATTTGAAGCAGAATTCTTTAAGAATAGTGTAGTTCACACTCTCCAGGGTTATAAGGAGATGCATGTTGAGAAGACGTGAGGGTGGTCGGCTGACGAAGGATGGCAGAATGTCAATTATTTTCATTTTTGCCCAACCGTCTGGAGCTTACCAGAGAGCAGGTTTTTTCTGGTTAGGGTGGAAGGATGTTGTAAAGAAAGATTTAAGGGGAATGGGAACCTCCTGTGATGGTATACATAGTGATGTTCCGATTGAATTTGTAGGAAGAAGAGTGTTCATAGCTTTGATGTTCTGATGTAAGATAAGATTTATTGATTAAAAATCACTTATCAAAGTCGCGACAGTGCCGAATTTTCTGAACGTCCTATAAAGTTAAGAAAGAACAATAAAAACAATTAAATAACAACAGAAAATTATAAAAGATTCAGCTTTAAACGCGTAAAAATGTTAAAAACATAAACTAAATAAAGTCATGACATTAGAAGACCAATATTAGGTTAGCGAAAATGACAAAAAAACGACAACTTTTAAAATTAACAAGGGGATACATTAAAATTAAAACAAAAACATAATTTAATTAGTTAAAAATAATCATAAATGAAAACCATTCAAATATGCAAAGATGGACTTAAAATCAATAATTGTGTGAGAAACAGTGAGTGGGGTGGGAGGCGGCAGAGAGTCAATGGTTGAAACAGTGGAAGGGATAACAGTTCTTCTATATCTTTCAGTACAAACTCTGCGGGGGAAACGAGGAAGGACTTTGGTTTCCACAGAACGTTGTAGTCGGGTTTGAAGGGGCGAATATTGAAAGGGGGAAAGGGGAGTTGCTCAAGAGTTATGAAGGATATTGTTGTCAAAACGCAAGGTAAATTTTGCTCTCCTTTCCTTAAGGGTGACAAGATTAGCTCTCCTAAGAAGGGAAATATAAGGTA
>NC_142808.1:65488593-65537554 GCF_049724085.1 Artemia sp. Qi Xiang Cuo | reverse complement strand
ATCAAACGGACCTAATAGTCAAAATTGTGTTTTTTATGCATCGTATTTAAAATATTGATAGCTTAGGCTCTATCTAGGACTGTCGTTTTTTTAAGACATTAATAAGATTTAAAATTAAGACTATAATTTTTAAAAACGTGTTTTTATTAATTTTAAAATTAAAAAGAAAATTTTATCATAAGTAAGCTTTTGGTTTTGGGATGGGGTATGGCCCCCCCATTAATATTCTGAATAAATATCAAACGGACCTCATAGTCAAAATTGTGTTTTTTTTATTAATATTATTGAAAATTAATATCACTTTTACATACTAGTAAAAATTGTTTTAGTTTTTTATGAATATTATTTAAAATATAGATAACTTATGCTCAATATAGGACGAGCGTTCTTTTTTTATGAGTTTATTAATATAGAAATTTAATCCTCTAAGTTTTAAAATAGTGACGTTCATAATTGAAAAAGACAAACAATTTTATTTTTATTTTATACTACGTTAGCTTTGGTTTTGGGGGAGGGGGAACGGAGCCCACTTTAATATTCTGAATAAAAAACAAACAGAACTAATAGTCAAAAAAGTGTTATTTTTTATACATCGTATTTAAAATATAAATAGCTTAGTCTCCATCTAGGACTGTCGTTCTTTTTTACGAGATTAAGCAGATTGAAATTTAAGCCTATAAGTTTTAAAATCGTTACGTTAATAATTTAAAAATATATTCAATTTTTTTCTTTTGTTATGCGTCAGCTGTTGTTTTGGGGAGGGGTTCTGGCCCCCCCCCATAAATATAATTAATAAAAATAACAAGTACCACATTTTAACAATTGTGTTTTTTTTATTATTCTAATTTAAATTAATTATAAATTTGCCATACGATTCAAACTTGTGTGATGTGTGTTTGAATCGTATTTAAAATATAGATAACTTATGCTCCATATAGGACTGTCGTTCTTTTTTAATTTTAATAGCATAATGATATGTAAGCAACTACTTTTTAAACTATTTCCTTTCATACTTGTAAAATAAAAAAAAAGTTATTTTTTTTTTATACGACGTGAGCTGTGGTTCTGGGGTGGGGGGACCGGCACCCTCATTAATATTATCACACTCTTTGCCAAGAGGAATGACGCAGTTTCAAAGTTCACTGCCTTTTTGGTGATAAGCCCAGTATTCTACAATGCTCGCGTAAAGCATATAGTACCACAGCCAGTTTTTGCGGTTTTTTTATTTTAAATACGTGGTAATTAAACTTTAATTTTAGTAGTAGGGTTTTTTTTTTTTAAAAATTTGATATTAGTTTAATGGTTTTAATTACTATAACGAGGAATTAATTTTAAAATTGTAAATAATTATTTATTTTACGGGATTTGCGAATTTTTTTTTCGAAAAGATATTTGCGAAAAGATATTTGCGTAGACGCTTACAAGGGACATTGCTAGAAAGTATTCAATAGGAATATTTTTAACACACAATAAAATTGCTATATTTATAATATTTGAATTTGTAATTACAAAAAATGCTATATATATATAACCAGACAATAAAAGTCGAGCTACAAAAAAATGGACAAGGATTCTATAAAAAAAATAATATGCTATACCAAAATACTATAACCTTGTGTGATGAACTAAAAAAAAAAAAGACATTTACATGTTAAATTTATGCATTAATCTGGGCACAGAGTGTGATGATCTTTAAAAAAAAAAATGACATTTACATTTTAAACTGCCTCGTTCCTCTTGGCAAATATTGTGATGATCTGTAACTACTAGAAAAACCTGTTTGTACGGAGGGCCCCTGGAACTGCCTGGATCTATTCTACTTTTATATATTGCTAGCTAATTCAGGTCTAATGACCTGACAACCTTCTCTCATGAGAATGAGATGTTTCCTCCCAAGCTTTCAAGCAAGGTGAAGTCCAAAGCAACCCACAATCTGATCTCATTCCAGTATTGCTTGAAGATATAGAAACATGATCTGAGTTACCAATATCTATTTCAGCCCCGTTTATTCGCAGTGGATTTGGGACGGGGCAGTTATCATGCATATGTTGACCCTCGGTGAAGCCTTTTGGTTATTACATAGTCGACATATTCATTCCGTATATTCGATATCAGCTCATTCGATGAGAAAGAATTGACGTCATGAGGGATGTCTACATGGAAGATGGCCGGGAAATCTGGAACAAGAATAAAGTGCGGAACAGGGATCAGAACTCGGGCTTTGCTCACAACAAGTATACCCCAAAAGTCGAAATAAAAATACTTCTTGAGAGTTCATGAGAATAAGCAACAGCTGTTTGACTTCCTTTCTGAAATTTTGTTGGAAAAGATCGGCCAACCCGAAGATCGAGATGTATTCGCTACTAGGAAAGAACTTGTGTTTTGTTCTGACCGAATGTTTGACACTAGAAATTTAAGTCCCTGTGCACATGAAGAGGTGAATAAACGCATTGACTCACACGTGAAGGTACAAAGTGATAAAGGGTAAAAGCTCCTGATGGTTCAGTCGGTAGAAAGGGATGTTCTCGTTTGCTGGTTCATGATCTGAGGAACTGTGGATGTTCTTTGGAGTTTGTGAGAACCACAAGTTTATCCCGATGCACTGCATCGCTGTGAACCTTGGAACTTCCAAATGTAAAGCACTACCGATGTTCCATGCCTTCTTTGACTGCGACGCGACACAACTTCTTTATTTGCAAATGTTGGATATACTGACTGCTCTGGAATTAATAGTATATCTATCCTGAGATACATCATCGATGACTTGCGCAACTGAATGTGACAAAGACATTGAAAAGGACGTTGTTGTTGAGCTTGAACTAATTGTAAACCTTCTATATGACTGCACGAGTTGCAATGCTGATTATCAATGATGTCCCCAAAAACATGTTTAGCCAAGGCAAATTGGTCGACCGAATTCCTGCAATGGGAGCAGCAACGCTTCAGCATATCTGATGCGCTGTGTTCCAAAGTAAAATCTGGAATTAGTCGCTCAGAGGGGATCCACTTAAACTTGACCCCTCACAATGGGGATGGAAACGAGACAAAGGCGGAAAATGGACTCCACGTTTGAGTGAGTTCACCAGAGGCATCTTCTGCCTGCAAGGAGCTGACCAAGTACAATTGTAAAAAATATTGTGTTCAAAAGTGCAAATGTTTAATAACAAATGTGCTTGGGCCTAAATAAGCTATTAACTTTTTGATATAATTATTCGAACATTACTGATTCTTCCCAAATTTCACTCGAAGTGATGCTTTGCTTTCAAGTGATTTGAATTACCTCTTTTTGCTAATTACGATGAATCTCATAAAGTATGTAAGATAGTTTGTATACTCGATGTCCAACATTCTAAATATTTTTACGCTATTAGATAGTCAGAGCGCCAACCAAACCTAATGGGACGTTCTGATAAAGTTTCAATTATTTAGAAAACTGATATCCACTGTCCAGGCTTATCGCCTCTAATACCCTGCTAAATTGACCTCCGCGATCCGAACCTCATTTTTCGCTAGGGTGATCGGAAGCAACATTATACAGCTTTTTGACGACGTTTTTGTCACCTCTTTTGTCTAATTTGGAATTTTCAGCATAGTTGAGACCTCATCCACGGCTTTAATATACCGACTCTTATGTATCACCAAATCGTTATTTGATATTTCCCGACGTTTTGTGATGTTTAGACGACGTTCATATAATATGAGGATAAAGTTGAGACAACTAGTGGGTTCAGTATTATTTTTTACCTATTTTAAACCTAATTAGACTATTAAAACCCCATTTAAATTTTTGTGACGTTTCGACGATGTTCTTGTGATCTGAGGATAAAAATGAGACGACCAATGGGTTCAGTAGCATTTCAAGACTTGGGCTATCAAAACCCCATTTGACAGTTCGTAACATTATACGACGTTCTAGTGATCGAGTTTTTACCTCCAGATTCAGGATTGTTCAGCACGTTCAAAAGTATATGTAAACAAGTTTTCAAGCTATCTTGAAAAAATTTAGAATTGTCATTTTTAACCGCTCCACCACAAGACCAAACTGGCCGTTAGACCCAGCAGTGGATACTTTTCTGTTGATTCTGGCATTGAAGTTTCCTTCTAATTAAGATAGTATATTGTTTCAGGACCTTCTTAAGTTTATAAGTTAGAAGTTTGCAAAAATAATCTGCTTCACTCTGTGGTGTGTCCCTGGTTGGAGCATAAACTATAATAACTGTTTTGTTGTATAGGTGGCCTTTGAACCACTCTTACTACTCTGTGTGATATAGGTTCCCACTTGAGAAGTGACCTCGTTACAAGGGGGCTCAAGCTGATGCCCACTCCACAGTACTTAGATCAATCAAGAAATCCAGAGTTGAAAAAGGAAAAAAAAAGAATTGATCAGGTTATTATTTATGTAAATGAATTAGTGATTTGACCTTTAAGTGTTTTCTTTGTACTATATGTTGTATTGCATTAAATGTTTGACTTGAACGATATGGATGTTTTATTTTATATTCAGAATATACATAAAATTATGAGTGTTTTATATTTTTTTAGTGCTTTATAACGTTTTTTTTGGTCAAAGTGTAATTTTCATTTGTTTGTTTTTTTGTGAGTCTAATAAGTTATTTATATGTTACAGGCAATATTTTAATACAGTAGTTTTTGGTATTTTTTACCCTCTGTTTTTAATATTTTCGTTTTTTATAAATTTATGACGCCCTAGCAGGTAATACGGAAACACTCGTGGGTACTGCAAACTCTTCTCCATCGCTTGAAAATCAAAACTTAATCTTAAATGATTCCCCCAGAATTTGTACTTTATCATCTGAGTCAGTCTCCCAGGAATTGGACAACAATGATGGAGGTATTTTTCAAACTAACAGTATTTTAGAAATGGTTTGAATAACAAAACCTAAAGTGGGAATTTTTCTTTTAGTTTCCTCAATTTTAATCTTTTTCAGATGAATGTTTAGATGTTCAAAGGAATAGTTTCTCTTTTAAAATTTTGAGCTTATAGCGTCATCCAGTTTATTATTCTTCATCTAGAAAATATTTCATTTAGTTCTAATTAGTGTTTTTATGGGTTCATTCACTTACAGTTTGTCTCTGGAACACTTTCTAAATCTTTTTATATATTTAGACGTTACCAACTGAAAAAAGTTCGATATTAGGACACTTAGAAATTACAAAATCAAAATTTAATTACAATCCGTACAAGAATTTATGCATCAATATTTTGAATCGGCGAGTAATAGAAGGCGGCTATTATAATTATATTAAAGGGATGGCTAAATACTTACAGCTTAATATTTAGCCAAAGGATTTAATAATACTCAGATAAACTAAGGGTAGAAGTAATATTTGGGTAAAGATTACTCTTAGTAAAAAACAAAAAATATAGACATTACCACCTTATTTCCGACTTGGTGATCTCTGGACGGCACTTAATCGACTGAAAACTCTGAGAAGTGATGTGTTCTGGGGGTATAGGACTCTGATTCTGTTGCAGCCATAATATCTACTCGATTTCAGTCTCACAGCACCTAGGGTTTTGTAAAATTTTACCATTGGTAACTAAAAAACTATTAAATAAAAATTGATTTGTGAAACTTGACTGTCATCTGGGTTTCTAGGCGTTTAACCTCCCGGCAATTCCCCCCCGAACACAAATGCCCCCGAAAATAAACCCCCTAGCAATTACCCCCCGAACTAAGCAAGAGGGCTGTGGGGACGGTTCAGTTGGATTTAAATGTCTGTGAGGTTATGGTGAAGGTACAAGAGAAAAGTCCGTGGACGTAGAGAAACTACTTTAGGCATAGTGAATTGTGCAACATCAGTCTGGGAGGAGGACATCAGGGGAGGTAAAACGTTAAATGATCAAGATGAGAAGGGGGTTATGGAAGATTTTCACCTTGCCGTTAAAAAAGTGGGGTCTTAAACTTGCTCTCCACGATTGCTGATAAATGAGCAAGATTTCATGATTTAGCAATACAATATTAAACATAACAAAGGTCAACAAGGATAAAACTGAACGTATCAGCCACGGAAATGCCTTAAAAAAATTTACAACAGATTTTTATAAATGGAAACTGTCAGTTTCTACGAAACTCGTAAAAAAAACAATTCAAATAGCTGAGCACACACCCCATATTTTCTTTTTTTACTATTTATAATAAAAAACAAAGCTTAACACGGAATATTTTTATCAGATTTTAAATGTGTCAAAGGATTTGGCTTTTTATGCTTATTCCTGATAAGTAAGATGCATTAAGTTTAGCGTTACCAATCAACAGGTCCAAGCCTGCGGAAATTAGCCTGAAGTTAAAAAAAGGTAGACAACACCCCGAAGATTCCTGGCAGCTCAATAACACTCATGCCTTCTGAGTCATCGGGTGAGAAAACCCTACTTTAGAGGTTTCGAGTTCCCATCTGCACACATGCGATATTAGTATTTTTTTTTGCCAGAAGAAAGATCACGGTTTTGTGTTTTTTTTCTAGGGGTTATCTTATCGTACGAATAGTCCTAGAATATTGGGAGAGGGCTCATTTTATCAAAAATTAGAACGCCCTTTTATCCCTAAAGTTGTCTGATCAAAATTCAAAAATTACTCACTGAGATAATTTTTTTTTGGTGAAGGGAGTTTCCGGGATGTGGACTTTCCAGGGGATATCTTACACTGGTGCATGTTGCCATAATACTTATTCAAAATTCTCTCTATTTGTCTCACTTTCTCTTTTCAGACTAAATATTACATTTGGAGATGTCAAGAGAAACGGTCCAAGGCAAATTCTTACTGTGTTTGAATTGTTGTGGTCGTAAAACTTATTAGCCAAAGAGCCAAATATGAATATTGCAATAATTTTTTAAGAATTGGGGGCCAAATCTTCTCCTTAAGTTATTTTTTTTAGTAATTATTTATTGTATGGTACACACTCGAGAAGTGAAGTTAGCTTAATCCTGATGAAATACACAAACATATAATGAAAATACAATACTTTATTTACAAATTTAGGCTATATATTTGCACAGTAGGAAGGGGGAAGCATAAAATATAGCGGTTCTTTTTGCACAATGTTTTGTGCATGTATAATTATTCTACATATTATGAAGTATGAACTATTTTCTAACCTTACGCTGTCCAAATACCTTACCCTAACCAACTTAGTGTGTAAATATATAGCCTAAATTCTATAACTCTTATATATTCTGTCACCCGCTTGTTTTACCCTGAGCGTAAGCTTATTGTTTCTTAATACAAACATATGAAAGAGGTTTGTTCCCGGGAGAGTACCAAATAATACATAAGCTCATTATTATTTTCTTGTCGTTTTCAAGCCGTTTCTTGCAGTAAATACTTCGGTTCCCTTTTCTCTGCCTCTTTTCTTTTGTTGTTCTTTGCTCTTTTTCTTTGTCTTTAATTGATAATTTATTCAGTTTTTTTTTGTTTGACTCTCTTGACGCCATTATGTTTATAAGCTTTTACTAATTACCAACTTTACCTGTGAAGGTGACTTGACCTGCCACCCTTTTACATTGTTACATGTTGGCATTACATCTGGCGTAATCATATAGTTTTACTTTAACTACATTTACTTTTACTTTAACATACAGACTGCTTTTTAAATACAAACGTACATTACCAACTTGGCCCAAAAACATAAACCGCAGGAGGGTATTAAAAAAAACGAGAAATCAAATTTTTATATAATTTTTGTGAAGGCACCAAAGGAGTGACACTTTTTAGCTGACTCGGGCAGACTTGAATTGAAGTTATCAAGTATTTTGCAATAGGTTGCATCAAGACGCTGGTTAATTGTAGACAGAGAAAAGCCAAGACAGATAGTCCAAGTAATTGAGAGGCAAATGTTTAAATGGCTGGGGCTTGGGTAAATGGCAGGAGTATGCATGACTCTCTTATTTGACACATACATGTCAGGTTAGTTTTTGGAAAGGCATGCCTGCCTAGAGTCTTAGGCATGCTGATCAAGAATTCAAAAATTGACATAAGACCGTTAGATTGTCTCTAATGAGAGGCTAACAAGGCACGCCCGCCTATAGTCTTAAGAAGGTTGACCAAAAATTTAGAACTGACATAGTACCATACATTTGCTTGAAATAACAGGCAAACAATCGTTTAATGCCATCTTTATCTTTCAAATAGTACCTATTCGTTGCCTAAGCTTAGCCCCACATTCTGAAAAAAAAATTGTATTTTTCACAAATTTTTTAAATTTTTGGGTCACTTGCCCGAGACTGGGCAGGCAAGGCCCTATTAAGTAACATCTGTTCCAAATAGAAAATGCATTATTGAATTCAGCTTGTCACACATAAAAAGTAATTTGTAGATAAATAGGGATAAAGATGGCCCCGTCTGTTGAAATCAGTAAAAAAAATTTCGACGGAATTATGATGCTTATCTAAACATTCAATTACAGCACTTGCGACATCTTCTCATGGGTTTGACCTTTGAGTGGTGATAATCCTAAAAGTTCTTCTTTAGGCCCTGAATGAAACATAAATCATACAAAAAGTGAAACTTGTGCATTTATGTCAAAAGACCTGTCAGATTTATAAAGACATTTATAAATCTGAAACCAGTTTGAGATCTTCAATATGCTGTGTCTTTATATTTGAATAAATTGTAATTGTTCTGCTTTAATGGTTTTGGAAGACAATGGTAACTTTAATACTCTTCAAAATATCTGCTTTTGTTCTTAAAATCTTTCAACTTAAACAAAAAATTATACATGCTCTTGATTTATAGAATAAACTAATTTATAAAAATAAAATGCAGATTTTTCTTACGAAGTTTTTTTAATGGCCATATTATTGCGCTTTCGTGGATGTTGTACCAGAGCCGCACTTAAATGACTAACTGGAGCCTCTGTTTTCTAATTTTTTGAGGATCTCATCACATAAAATGTTCTTATAGAACAAGGTTCTATTTACATCACATTGTTTTTTTGGAACTAAATATTTGCCTAAATTTAATAAATACTCTTTTTGTCGAAATTGTTTTACATTCCTTTTAATTTATGTTTTCAAAAGTTAATGATGCTTTACCAAGTGACATTAAGAAGCAGGTTGACATTTTGGACCATTTAATGTTTCCCAAACTTAAAGATTGTCCGTTGAGCACTTTTCCTAGCATTTCTGTATCATGTAAATTTGAACCTGAGTCTCAGAAATTTGGCTCCACATCTATTAGGGATGAAGGTAACCATTTCAGATTTCTGGGATCAACTAAATAGAGTAAGAGTGGCTAAAATGTGAATTAAAAAAGTAAAATCTTAACTCTAACTAGAATACTACTATTTACGACTGAAAACAGAACCAAGCTGCCCTAAGGCAAGAGACGTACAAATGTCTCCTGGAGTGTGACACAACTCATAGTACAGTCTGATTAGAATATTCAAAAGATCGTAATTTCCAAGTTTGTACATTTTTGTAGGGATCAAGTAATAAAAAAGGCAAAAATATGTCTTTCAGCGACTCTTAAAGTTAAAGGCTAGGGGAAACTGGTAAAATTGTCAGAAATAGAGCCCTATTGCTAGATCTGGTAGATGATTACTATACATTATTGACCAAGGTGGGGTCTAAGGGAAAGAGAACACTATGTTTGGAACCCCCTCCCAAAATAATTCTTGGATTCGTAAAATGGTCTTAAAATGCAGGAATAAACAAACAATCCCAACTCCTCCAGCTGCAAAAAGATAGGGTTTTTTTTTTAGCAGATAGGATCTCAAGTTCACTTTGCATGTTCAGTTTTTTTTTAGCTTTGCATAACGATCTTGAAAAGTACCTTGAAAAAGAGGAAGATTTTAGAGCCTTGAAAATTTTTAATGTATTTTGTATTATTATTTTGTATAGTCTTTGTATTATATCCTCCTCCGTTGCGAGGAACCAACTGAATAACTTTGAAAAAAAGAAATTAGAAATTTGATGAAAAGAAATACTTTTTCCAAGTAATTAAGATCTGGATAAAACCAATTTTTTCGTAATTGTCCCCTCCTCAACGCCTCGCTCTTTACGCTAAAGTTTTTTATTGTTTTAAAAAATAAATTTGTGAGACAGAGTAAAACTTTATCGTAAAGAGCGAGGCGTTGAGGAGGGGATAGCCCCTTTCATATACGGAATAATTTCTGTTCGTTTTAAGTTTTAATGTCGCTCCTTACTTTCAGTTTAAAAAACTTGGTTTTTTTATTTAATTTCTGATCGTTTTTTAGTTAAATGCAGCCTTTATCTTGGCTCACCGTCAATGAATAAGTAAACAAAATTTGCATAAAAATTTTACTTTTCTTTTGCTAAATCGCCGTCTCTAAATTTGGTTCTGACGTAATTTACAAATTAACTTACGTAACGAATTTCTATATTCGTATATTTTTCTTCTGGCAAAAATACAAAGTTGCAGATTTTTGTAGATATGAGCTTGAAACCTATGTTATAGGGTTTGCTGATACGCTGAATCTGACGGTGTGATTTTCATTAAAAATTTTTCACTTTTAGGGGATGTTTCCCCCCTCTTTAAAAAATCAGGTGAGTTTTCTGAGGCTCGTAGCCTTTGATGAGTAATACTAAACTTAATAAAATTCATATATTTAGAATCAGCATTATAAGCCCATTCTTTTGATACATTTATTGACATAAAAGTTCCGTTTTTAAAGTTTCGCTTACTATTGAGCCGTATCGCTTGTTTTTTTTATTGTTTTTTTTATTACGTATATGTTATTACGTATATTATTGGGTTCTCCCTTTAGTCAATACCACGCTCTTTACTTTTAAAGGTAAAATAAAACATTTTAATTCACAAACCCCTGAATCACAAAGGCCGTTTAATTAGAATAGATAGCTCTTTTGAAAGCACTAAAAAAAAAACTTTAGCGCAAAGAGTGAGGTATTGACTTGGGGGAGAACCCCTTCATATACGTAATAATTTCTCTTCATTTTAAGTTCTAATGTTGCTTCTTACTTTCAGTTGAAAGTACTTGTTTTTTTAAATTTAATTTCTGATCGTTTTTTAAATAATGCTTGGAAATCCGGCGCCCCCTTCATAGAAATGTCCCTTACCCCAAAGAAACATCCTCCACGGAAAGATTCTCCCGAGTAACCCCCTCCTCCCCCCCCCACCAGAAAAAAATTCTTCCTGAAAATGTCTGTATACTTTCCAATAACCAATACAATATGTAAGCAATGGGCAAAGTTCATAACTTGCAGCCCTTCCCCTGGGAACTGTGGGGGATTAAGTCATCCTAAAAGACATATTTATTAGATTTTCGACTATGCTAAACACAATGGCAATCTCAAAATTTTAATTGGGTGATTTTGAGCAAAAAAATGAGCGTTGGAGGGGGCCTAGTTGCCCTCCATTTTTTGGTCACTTAAAAAGGGTACTAGAACTTTTAATTTCCGTTCCAATGAGCCCTCCTACGATATTCTAGGACCACTGGGTCAATACGATTACCCCTGGGAAAAAAAAAACAAAAACAAATAAACACGCCATGCACCCATGATCTTTCTTCTGGCAAAAAATGCAAAATTCCACAATTTTGTAGATAGGAGCTTGAAACCTCTTCAGTAGGGTTATCTGATACGCTGAATATGATGGTGTGAATTTCATTAAGGTTCTATAACCTTTAGGGGGTCTTTCCCCTTTTTTTCGAAAATGAGCCAAATTTTCTCAGGCGCGTAACTTTTGATGGGTAAGATTAAACTTGATGAAACTTATATATTTGAAATCAGAATTAAAATCTGATTCTTTTGATGTATCTATTGGTACCAAAATTCCGTTTTTTAGTTTCGGTTACCATTGAGCCGGGTCGCTCCTTACTTACAGTTCGTTATCACGAACTGTTTGATAATACCTAAGTGAGTGAAGGTATCCGTTTGATCCAACTTCTCGTTACCCCGTATTACTCTTCACTTTCACTAATTTTTATGCAATATAACTTAAGTCTTTTTAACATTAATTTTCAAACTTATTTTCTCACCCTTAGCTCTCAGAACCAAAAAAAAACTTTCATTTTGCTTACTTTTTCAACTAGGACAGTCAAATCGTAAGCAAAATCTATATCTGGGATAAGTTTTACTTTCTTTTTTTTATTCCATGATCTCGTATAGCATTTGCGGTGTTCTTTTGGACAGAGTCCATCAAACTATCCGTATAGATCCGTATAGTTGAGCATAAAACGTAACCTCGCTTGACTCCTGAATAAGTACGAACCAAAACAATGTTATCTGAGGCAATGTTTTATCGTTGTCTATAGAAAAGGCCATAAGGCTACAATTTTTCTTTTCCAGATGCACTTCATATGGAAAGTGTGGTGTTATAAACTTGAGAGGGTGTTCATTCGATTAGGAATTGGAAGCTCTAGTGCCATTTTTAAGAATTAAAATAGATTGGATTGCAACTTGCCCCTATCCCCCCCCCCCCCCTCACGCTGTCTTTTCCTCAAATGCATCCAATCAAAACTTTGTGATAGTCATTTTGTTCAAAATAGTTCTAAAATCAATAAAAAAAATACTCTGGGGTCAACAAAATCCCCCAGAGTCTGGAAGCAAGTGTTGAAAGTTATTCCCTGGGTGTATATAAGGTTTATATCGAATGGTTGGTTGTATAAACTTAGAAGGGGCTCATTTGATTTGAAATTAAAAAATCTTTTTTCCTTTTTAAGAGTCAAAAGCTATAGGACGAGGACTAGACTCCCGCCCCTTTTTTTCCCTAATGAATCCCATCAAAATATTCAAATATCTATTTTTTTTCAAAGCAGATCAACCATCACATAAAAGGAACTCCTGGGTTGACTCAACCCTTCCAGAGCCTGGATGCACTTGTAAAAGTTGTACCCTGGGACTAAAAGTTTTTATAGAAGGGGTGATCGTATGAACCATGGAGGGGGCTCATTTGATTGGAAATTGAAAGTTTTAGTGCTCATATTAAGAGTGAGAAGTGGTTTGAGTGCAACTAGCCTCTTTCCCCACGCCCTCTTTTCGTCAAATGCTTCCCCTTTAGCCCATTTTGTTAAAGATAGTTCAAAGATTAAAAAAAAAGTTGTCAAGTCTATTTTACAGCAAAATAGCTGGGCTAAAGAATTATAGAATATTTGAGAAAATAAATTACTGAAATTACTAAAATTCGATGATCATTCTATGTTTGATATTAAGTTAACATTGGGAATTAAGTAATGGCTTAACATTGACATTAAGAAATGGGAAATAACATGAGAAAAACGTTGGTTAATTAAGCAAAAATCCCTCAATTTAAGTAAACTAATTAAAACAGATCCCTAATTTGAAGAGAAAGTTTCTTTAATATTTTTACAAGTTAATGCTCAGCATTCATTTGTCTTCCTCATAGATCTATATAAAAATTCGATGAGAACAAATTATGACGTCAATTCATAATTTGGCTGCTCGCTACTTCTACTACACATACTCTTAAAAATTCCCTTTGAAACCAACTCACCTTATGCCAACACAGCTATGCATGGGCCTCCCTCTTTACAACCCCCTCCGTAAAGACATTTCCCTTCCGTCTTTCTTTGTGACATCTCCCTTCGGTGACAACCTCCTTTTGTTTTGCCCTAGACAAACTTCCTTTTGTCTTGCCCTAGATGGTTGGGTGACAAGGACGATCTTTGAATTTCTCTTGTTCTTTGTCCGCCATATGTATCATAGTCATTTCAAGCTTTATCTTATTGTAGCCCTACAAAGTGAAGTGGAACCAAATTTTCGAACAGCTACCGTCAGTTAGATTGGTACCCAAAATAATCTATAGGTTTTATCTCTAGCAAACATCTAGCAGATCTCCTGCCTGTTTTGGAGTTACAGTTTTTTAGAGTCATATTTGACAATTTCCATCATTATAGCTTCTAATATTCTATGATTGGTTCGCAGACTTATCCTCCTATCGTGACCGTATCGGACCAATAGTCCTAGGACATCGAGAGAGGGCTCATTTGAACATTAATTAAAAGCTATATTGCTCTTTTTATGGGACCAAATAGATTGGAACGCAACTATCCAGTCTACCAAATCCCATGTCCCCCAAAGTACTTCAATCAAAATTTTTTCTATAAAAGTGAAATCTTAATTCATGGATAATATAGCAATAAGAATCTATAGTCACGCCCGCGTCTTCTTAGCAGTCTTATTTCCTCTCTTTTCCTTATTATTCTTTCTTATTATCTCTTTTCCTTGTTTTCCTTTGCTATTCCTTCTTTCCTTCCTTATTGCAAGATTAATTAATTTACTTCCTTATTGTCTCTCCTTTCCTTGCAATAAAACGGGAAAAGATTATCCTTGTAAACGTGAATCTCTTCAAGTTTCAAATAAATCATGGTTGCAGGGATAGCTGAAACCTAGTAAAGTAAGAAATATAAAAGGCTGTTGTAAATGAGCTTGTTGTATTTTTTAGTAATATATGACTTATTAATGATAATGCCCGAGAATAAAAGATACTTATTCCTGTTATCTTATTACTGTTGCTTATACACTCAATAAATAAAAAATTTTTTACTTTCATAACTAACAAATCAAATAATTATAACATTTAGATTGCTAAATATTATTTTATGTATATTAAACTGGCGATGCACATTCATTTTTTTTTTCCGTAAAATTATGTTATGGCCTTGGGAAGGCATAGGGGTTTTGAGCCCTACTCATGTTAGTTCTGCTCGTTTTGAGTTTGACTTGGTTGTTTAATGTAATTTCTGTTTGTTTTGGGTTTCATTTATTTATCGATGCTGATTTTTGGTAGTTTCACGCTTGGTAGATTATTTTATTTTATTTTTGTTTATTTTTGGTTTAATGAAGTTCTTTCTATTTCTGCAGAAACTTATTTCATGGAAAAAGTTTTTTTAATTAATTTCTGTTAGTTTTATATTCACATAGTCTTTTCAGGGAAAAAGAAAATAATACTTTAAACCTTTTCGTTTTTTTAAGATTTTATAGTTTTGCCTGCTATTTGTATGCTGGAGAAAAACTTTCAGTAATTTGCAACAAATTACACCCTTTTAAAAGTCCGGACAGAATTAGTAGTGTTTCATTTATTTTCAGACATCCTCTCGTTGACCAGAAATAGATAACATTTTTCCCATTCACAAAAAAATTTGTTCGCTTTCTTTGAGATCTTGGATACACTTGTGCTCTTTGGATTTGGTTAAATTTTAAGAGCAGAAGTAGCCCCGAAAGTTTGAACATAATGCCCTCAGTCGTTCTTTGGATACTGCTGAGATGCCTTATTCGGAATTAGCATTAACACAGTGCATTTTGATTTAATCTTTAGGCAAAATTTAGTTTTTAAAATTAATGGGCAAATGGTAGGGTGGACGGGGGAGGGGGGTTAGTTTCCCTCCAATCACTTGCGACTATTAAAAAGGGCATTAGCCCTTTCTATTTTCAATCGAATGAGCCCTTTTTGAAGTTCCTACAACAACTCCTTCGATACGAAGTGCCCTGGTATAAAAAAAAATAATACATTGTACCCACATTGATGTTTACTATAAAAATGACAAGCTTTCCAATCACTTTTGACTATTAAAAAGGGCACTGGCCCTTTCAATTTCCAATCGAAAAAGCCCTTTTGAAGTTTCTACGACGAAGCTTTCAATAAAAAACTTTATAAGCTCCCACGGCATAGCTTACAACCCTTCCCCTGAGGGCTGGGGGGGGGGCGGGTTGTCATCCTCAAAGACCTTATTTCCAGATGTTTCAACTACGTTGAACAAAATTGCTATCTCAAAATTTCGATTGGATGTGTTTGGGGAAATGGTTGGCTTGAGAGGGGGGTTAATTGCCTACCAATCACTTCCGAATATTAAAAAGGGCACTAGCCCTTTCAATTTCCTATTGAATGATCCCTTTTTAAGTTTCTACGACAACGCTTTCTATAAAAAACCTTTTATGCCCCAGGGTATAACTTACAACCCTTGCCCGGAGGGCTGTGAGGGGGTTGTCATACTCAGCGACATAATTTCCGGACTTTCCAACTAAGTTGAACAAAATGGCTATCACTTTCGACTATTGAAAAGGGCACTAGTCATTTCAATTTCCAATCGAATGATTCCTTTTTGAAGTTTCTACGACATCGCAATTATTATATTTATAGTTTAATAATAAATTGATCCATACCTACCGAAGAAACCATTTCCTAAATTAGAAAAAAAATCCCAATTTGACTTATAATCCTACAAAAATCATGTGAATTGTGTTGTCGAAACCTAGAATTAAATTAAAGCTGGCACAAAACAAAATGAAGGAACATAATAATTTTCCTGTGTTTTAACTATTATATAATTCTCCTGGTTAAATTTTAAATATTATTTTCTATTATTTCTTTGAAATGAAACAGATTTTCCAAGCATAAATCCCAATGATCCAATGATTCTCAATATAATTTATTTTATTACTACTTTTAGCTGTTTTTTGTCGTTTATCTAGTTTTATTTCCTTTTTAGAACTAATGAAGTCAACTATCTGCAGCAGTGGTGATGAAACTCCTATCCAGTGTGACATATGTAAGAAAACTTTTACTCGGTCGGAACATTTGACAGGACATAAACGAGTCCATACAGGTGAAAGACCTTTCCAGTGTGACATATGTAAGAAAACTTTTGCTCAGGCTGGACATTTGATTAAGCATAAGCGAGTTCACACAGGTGAAAAACCCTTTCAGTGTAACATATTTAAGAAAACTTTTTCTGACTCGTAATCTTTGGCCACACATAAACGAGTGCATTCAGATGAAAAACCCTTTCAGTGTGACATATGTAAGAAAACCTTTTCTGTGTCAAGCATTTTGACAGAAAATCAAAGAACTCATACAGGTGAAAAACCCTTTCCGTGTAACCTATTTAAGAAATTTTTTTCTGATTTATAAACTTTGGCCAAACATATACGAGTGCATACAGATGAGAAACTTTTCCAGCGTGACCCATGTAAGAGAACATTTTCTGTCTCTCTGACGGAACATCAAAGAACGCATTCAGGTGAAAAACCTTTTCAGTGTGATATATGTAAGAAAGGTTTTGCTAATTTGGCAAGTTTGACTAGTCACAAACGAGTGCATACAGGTGAAAAACCCTTCCAGTGTGATACTTGTGAGAAAACCTTTACTCGATCGGATCATCTTTGATCAGTCATAAACGAGTACATACAGGGAAAAAACCCTTCCAGTGTGATGTTTGTAAGAAAAGCTTTGTTCAATCAAGTGATTTGACTAGACATAAACGATTGCATACAGATGAAAAATTCTTCCAGTATAACATATGTAAGAAAATTTTTGCTCAGTCGTCAACTTTGACTACACATAAACGAGTTCATACAGGTGAAAAATCTTTTTAGTGTGATATATATGAGGAAAGATTCTCTGAATCAAGCTCTTTGAATAAGCTCTAATGAGGGTTCAAAGGAGAAAAAGCTTTTAGATTGTATGTACATAAGGAAACATTTATGATCTAAGCCACTTAAGTGCTAATTCCATCATGCATATATAAGACAGTGTTCTAAATCAAAGTCAAAACTTTAGCGATAAAGCATATTTTACTTCTAGAGGCCAAGGACATTCTTTCCAGGCGTGTTGAACTTAATATAAGAATGTGAACTCAAATTCATCAATAAATAAAATAGAAAGTAATTAAAATCATTTAAGATTACATTTAAGTAAAACCACAAAGATGTTAATGTTTTTTATTTTAAATATTCTGCCAGTATCTTTGTGTCCATTATACTTTAGCGGAAAACAAAATTGTAATAACCAGTTGGAGAATATTGTTCTCCATTACAGACGGTGCCTTGGGCCAAACGATTTGTAGATTAATTCTTATATGCTGCACGGGGACGTGAGTCTAGACCTGACATTTGTTTGTGTTTGTATGTATATTTTCAATATTGTAGACATACCTCTGAAGTTTCTAGCTATATATTAATCTTTAAGCATAAATTTATAACTTCAAAATGTTTGCTTTGGAAAAATAATCATTATTTCAATCAGAATCTAGGCATTTACCTTGGTGAAGCGGAATAAAAACCTGGTCAGTTAGATCAGTGTCTTCAGGAACAAAAAGAAAGATGTAAATATGAAACGGTTGGCTTTATAGATGTTCCATTTGGGAAACAGCAAAGATCGTCGAAAAGGACATTGTACACTCATCATCAAGCATAAGAAGTTTTAACAAATGTTTTAGTACCAATAACGATATTAATACTGGCGGTCGGTGGTGGGTATCAGGTGCTGTAAAAGAAAATCCCTCTAAAAATCTTTTTAGTTTGGACAGAATATTTGGCCAAAAAGTACTATTATGTTTCACTAAGCTGTTGAAATACTAACCAAGTTGACAGGTCATTTGCTACTTAAAATTTTTGTATGGTAAACTTTACATCATTTTACAGATATGTGTTTTTTATCATAGATAAAATAGCAACTTTACTTCTTTCAAATAAAGTTGTTCCTAAATTACGACTCCATAGTTGGTTGCTGTTTTTTTTTCCACCCGAAACACTATCCCTAATTTGCAAGAATTGTTATGACTGTCAGGGTATTTACCCTCCCTTCTCCTTAAAAAATGTGAAAATTACAAACAGTGACCAGTAAATTCTTTTTTGAAGATTACGAATAACAAGATAAAAAATAAAAGGCTATAAGGCAAGTTAGAAAACCACCCCACTCCCTTTCCCTATTTAGCCCTTCAACAACTGGCTTGTTTTCTATAGCCTATATTTGTTTTCTGTAATCAAATTTTCTATAGCCTAAAAAAATATAAACAAGTTCAGATAGTTTATTTTTGTGTTTTTAACAAGTAGGTTTACGCTGTTGTAACTTTTAGAGGGGTACATAACAGAAGGAGTGTCCTAGTGTGAAAAGTTTGGCGAAATAAATGGATTCTGTTGAGTTTGACAGCGCCAGAGTTTTAAATTAAATACGGTAACCAAAATTTACTTGCCAGTCTGCTATTTTGGTGGATGGACTGAAAACGTGAAAATTAGAATAGCAAAGGCATTTGGTGTCTTTTCGGAGTTGAAAAGACATATGAAACGTTGATTAAAACGCACGGCTATGAAGCGACACCTGTGAACTATAAAATGTTGATTTTAGGAAGCTTTTGGCTAACATATTGTGAGTTTTCGAGAAGAATGGTCTCGGGATGGACGTGCTCGTTTGACAGACTACATCTAATTTTCTTGTGTGATCATCATAACTATATTCATCATCTGTGTAACGAATTTATATTTGTAAAGCTTAATTTTGCAATAATTTTTTGACAGTAGGTTTAAAGTGGAAAACCGTCAAGCGTTTTGTTTTTAAAATTTAAAAGTTATTAAGTGCTTGCTTTTCTTTATGATTGTAATTCTGAAAACAGTCCCTTAATATCTGAATCCTTTTCCATAAATATACCAAAGCAATCGAAGCTGTATATACTGCAGCCTTTCCCATATAAAAGAAGATGCATGAACAAAGTTTCATAAACCTTTCTAGTTATGCGTATTTTAACATACAAGTGAAGCAGAAGTCGAAGAATAGACAGCATTTAGATAAGAAATTCTTGAATTTGTTCTTGTATAAATGGTTTATAAAAACAGAGTTGCTGGTAGGGGAACAAAATCTTTAAATTGGCTTGAATATAACGATGACGCAAGAAAAAATATTCTTATATTCTTTAAGTTATTACGGATAAATTACATATAAACATCCTTTAATTTATGTACACCCTAAATGTAGCCAACCACTCGGCAATTGAAAAATAGTTTAAATATACACAAAGAAAGCTCAGGTTACATCGACAGTTCAAAAAACTTGCCAGGCTGTTATATAAAAAAATGCCAAGAGACGCCAAGACTTGAATATAACGATGACGAAGAAAAAAAATTGTTTTGTTCTTGAAATTTTTATGCGTGTTTTGTTCCAACGAAAAAAAATTTTGTTCATGTAAATTATGTATAAACATCCTTTGAATTAGGTAAGAACATCCTAAACATAGCCAAGCAGTCGGCAATTGAAAAACAGTTTAAATATACACAAAAAGATCAAATACCAACTATGTCAACGAACTGGTTGGTTGACATAGAAGTTGACAGAACTTGCTTTTGGGAAAACGGTGTGGATTGGCGTCTGAGATTGGACAAACCTTTAAAAATGCAATAAAAAGGGTTTAATATTTGGGAAATGCCATAAGTAAATAAATGAAAAAAAGAAATACTTCAAAATTATATATTGATCCTCCTTTTTCCCCTTCACAAATTCATTATGCGGAGAGGCTGCCCGGCTTTATAGAAAATTTACCCTTTTTTGGAACATTCTAAATTTTTCCTTGGTTCGAAATACCAAATAGTTTTTTTTTTAATTTTGTATTATTTTTTTATGATGAGTCGGGGAAATGGAATATATTATTTTCCGCTCCCCATCACAGGGTCGCATTTAGACCATGAGCATAGGCGGTATATCTTGTCTAGGGTGGATTCAGCTGATTGTGTGACGGATGGGGGAGAGCTCAGGTTATATCGACAGTTCACGAAACTTGACGTTGCCACCAAGTTCTTACCTATTAAATTCTGTATTGGTTAAATCATTAATTAACTACAGGATTAATCTTCTTGTATTTCTTCAATTTCTCTATGAATTCAACCCATTTTTCATGGGTTATTGTTTTCATAAAATTATCTCTTGGAAGGAAAAAAATAAATAAATAAAAAAATAGTTTTGTTCTTTCTTCTAAAAAAAAGCAAAATTGAAATCTTTCACGATAATAGATATAATCCTTTGTAAAAGGAATCTTCGAGTAATTTATGCCGTTATGCGCTAAGACAAGGAAAGATAATACTTTAAAAAGAAAGCCGAAAGAAGGTTTTTTATTTTCTGTTAAGGTTATAGCGGCATAAAATTTTTGCTTTCTGCTCATATAAACATTATTCTGAAAAAAGTACCAAATCTTTTTTATCTTAAATATATAATTAAATGCATTTTATAACAATTCTAAATGATATTAAAAAATATACTGAAAATATCGTTTAAAGACGTTCATAAATTAAGAAAAAAACTTTGTCAACTAAGATTAGGGGCAACATAAAAAAAAACTAATGATAACAGAAATGGTTTCATATGTGCAGTGGATTGGTCTTGTTGCACTTCATATTTCCTTAAGCTAAAGTTTGACTGTTTCCCGAATTCTTTGAGAATTATTTTTCTGCTAATACAGTTCGTATGATAATTTCAAAAACCGAACAATATGATTTTGAGCAACCTCCTTTGTAAAACTACTGTTGAAACGAAAGAGTCATAGTGTATTGGAACAAGAATTTGTTTTGTTGATTAGAAAATATTAGTGTAACGAATAACAGGTTAACGATGGGCCAGTCCCTCGCATATATGAAACAAGTACCAGGTCCCTGTGGCGAAACCACTTATCTTTAAGTGGTTTTATCAAGTACCACTTGGCTTCAAGTATTAAAATTTCTGTGGCATTGTCGCTTGTCTTTAACCAGAGGCAATTCTAACCTTTTCCTGGTGTAATGACGTCACGAAAGCGTTGGTACGGTCACCCTTGGAAGAATACTTCCTTAAAGTTGTGACCTATTTAAAGCGGTTTTGGAAGCTAGAAATATCAATTAGGCAGTTTTAAGAAGAAAAACAATAGAGCCGATTTCGAGACCAGGCCCCGTAATGGCTACGCGACAGGCTTGTCTATATTGATTCTCATTGTCACTTATCTGGTAACTGCACTCAATGTGATCCTCTTCTTGATTCCATGGCATCAACATAGGTTCGTACAATTACCATGGGGAATTGTACAAATACTTTTAGATGAAAATACATATACTTTTAGATCGCCTTAGTATCCATAAATGTCAATACACCAGTTTAAAAAAAAAACAGATTTCAAAGCCAAGTCCCGGCAATCTGCGTGTGGTAGGTTCAATTGTCCACTAGTCATCATGAAATTCCTTAAAACTCGTTTTGAAAGTAGACTAACTACTCTTGGTATTTTATGCTCAGTGCTCCTTCTGTAATGTCGCATGCGTCATAAATGTAAAAACGATGCTTTCACACCTGGAGGGGGGGGGGGCAGAAATTACATAATTTATTCTGTTGTAATGTGCGGATAAATATGACGTTAATCATGATTCTTCTGGTCAATCATTTTTCTTGTGTAATTTTGTCTGCATCATATACACTGAAAATAATAAAACTACTGCTGAGGCAAGTATGACGTATATATGCTTTTCAAATGTATTCATAATTCTTAGGTCACTGAATTTATCCTATTTTCAAAAATTAAGGCTCTTAACGAATCTTCCCAAATTTCACTCCTACATAGATCTTTTTTTTTTGTCATAAAATCTCAGGTGGCCAATTTTCTTGAAAAAAAATATGAAGCCATTTTTTAGAAAAAATAAATACTTAAATAAATATTGATGGTTTAAAGAGATAGTATTTCAGTTGGATTGAAGTTTTAATGTTGCTCTTTATTTTAGTTGAAAAGACTTAATTAAAAAAAAAATCAGATTTTTTTATTCAGATTTAGTTAGTTTAAAAAAAGAGCCAGAAGTTTCAATTTCCGATCGAATGAGCCCCCTCCAAAGTTAATACGACCACCCCTTCCACATAACCTAATATTCTAATAATGGGCAACTTATATAGTTGAAAATCCTTGCCCTGAGGGCTAGGGAAGATTTTTCAAACCCTAAGTTATAGTAATTTAAATTTTAAACAAAATAGCTATTTTAAATTTTGATAAGATACATTTCAAGAAAAAAGACACAGGGGAGGTTGTTACTTTTTGATCACTTTCGATTCTTAAGAACTTACGTAAGTTACAATTCTGGTCCCGGGTGCTATGAAGGATTTCTCAACCCCTAATTTATAATAATTTGAATTTTGGACTATTTTGAACAAAATGGCTCTCTCAAAGTTTCTATAGGATATATTTGGGAAAAAGGTGTGAGGGGGGTAGATACCCTCCGATCACTTTTGATGACTTAAAAAGGTAACAATAACTTTGAATTTCCAATCAAACGAGCTATCTCTGAAGTTTATGTGACCACCCCTTACATATAACATTATATACCCTCAGGGCATAGCTTACAATACTTAGCCCGGGGTTTGGGTGGATCTGTCAAAATTGCTTTCTCAAATTTCTATCAGATGGGTTTGTGGAAAAAAGGGTTTGGAGGGTCTAGTTGACCTCGGTGTCGACCCCGGAGTTTTATTTATCTGACGTTTGAGCTATTTTAAAAAGAGATACCTCGAAATTTCTAAGGACCATTTATGCCCCCAGAGCATATCTTAAAACGCCTGCCCCCGGGCCCTGGGGGTTTATGTCTCCACCGGAGTTTTTCTTGTCAGACCTTTGAACTATTTTAAAAAGAATGGCTATCTCAAAATTTGTATCGGATGGGGTTGGAGAAAAAAGGGCATGGGGGGAGGCTAGTTGTCCTCCGATCTCTTTTGACTCTTAAAAAATGAACTAGAACTTTCAATTTCCATTCAAATGAGCCTTCTGTAAAGTTTATACAAGTATCCCTTCCATAAGAACCATATATGCCCCCCAGGAAAAAACTTTCAACGCCCCAGGCCCCGGAGTTTTCGTTATATATTTTTTTAATTATTTGTAACAAAATAATTATCTCCAATTGTTTATCGGCTGGGTTTGGGGACAAAGGGCGTGGGGGGGGGGTGCTAGTTGCCAGCGGATCTCTTTTGATTCTTAAAAAGTGAACAAGAAAGGTAGAGTTCCTATCAAACGAGCCCTCTGAAGCCTATACTAGCATCATTTCCATAAGGACCATATATGTCCCCAAGGCATAACTTAGAACGCTTGCTCCCGAGTCCTGGGGTTTTCATTCGACCACAGAGTTTTTGTTATTCTACCTTTAAACTATTATAATCAAAATTAGTGAGTCAAATTCTTTATAGGTCGAAGGAGAGGGAATGTGGAGTGCGGGGGGAGGGCTAGTTGCCTACCGATCTCTTTTGAATCTTGAAAACTGAAATAGATATGTTAATTTCCAATCAAATGAGCCCTCTCTGAATTTTTTACGAGCATTCCTTCCATAACAAGCGTATATGGCCCCAGGGCATGACATACCACGCCTGCCCCTGGGCCCTGAGGGATTGTGTTGACGTCGGAGGTTTCGTTTTATGACCTTTGAACTAATTTTAAAAAAATGACTATTTCAGAGTTCTTATCGGATGGGTTTTAGGAAAATAGGGCGTGGAAAGGGGGGTGGGGTGGGGGTCCTATGATCTCTTTTGACTCTTACAAAGTGAAGTAGAACTTTCAATTTCCAATCAAATGAGCCTTCTCGGAAGTTTATGCGAGCATCCCTTCCATAAGAAGCATATATACCCCCAGAGAATAACTTGCAACGTCCGCCCTCAGGCCCTGGGGGGTTGAGGCGACACAGGAGCTTTTTTATCTGATGGTTGAACTATTTTTAACAAAATGGCTATCTTAAAATTTTTGTCGGATGGGTTTGAGGAAAAAAGAGTTTGGGGGGGGGGGGGCTAGTTATCCTCGGATCTCTTTTGACTCTTAAAAAGGGAACTAGAACTTTCAATTTCCAATCAAATGAGTCCTCTTTGAAGTTTATACGATCATCTCTTTCATAAAAATCATATACGCCCCCAGAACATAACTTATAAAGGCGGTAAAGGCTGCAGTATATAAAGGTGGCAAAGGTGGTAGTATATAAAGGTTCGATTTCTTTGGTATATTTATAGAAAAGGGTTGAGATATTAAGGACCGTTTTCTGAATTACAATCATAAAGAAAAGCAAGCAAGCACTCAATAGCTTTAAAATTTTAAAAACAAACACTTGACGGTGTCAACACACCCCCCCCGGGCCCTCGGGCCCCGGGGGTTTGTGTGGACACCGGAGTTTTAGTATCTAATTTTTTATATATTTTAAACAAAAATGATCATCTCAAAATTTGTATCGGATGGGTTTGGGGAAAAAAGTACACGGGGGGGGGGGGGGTAGTTGTCCTCCTATAACTTTGACTCTTAATGAGTTAATTAGAACTTTTAATTTCCAATCAAATGAGCCCTCTATGAAGTTTAAACAAGTATCCCTTCTGTATAAACCATATATGCTCCCGGGACATAACTTAGAACGCCTGCCCCGGGCCCTGGAGGTTGTATCGACACCGGAATTTTTATTAGGTACTCTTTCATTAGCTGGAATCTTTTTATATCTCAAACTCGAGAAACGTTGGAAAACCTGTTTTTCAACGGGATGATACAAGACTCCGCCGTAGAGAAATGCAATGTATAGCGGGGTTTTAATTGCGTATACGATATTTAAAGTGTTTTTTGGGGGGAAAGAGGTACATAGGTTAGGGTAGGTTATGTTACGTACTTAATATATGCTATTCTTTGCCCCCCCCCCCTAATGTGTAAATATATAACCCAAATTTGTTTCTAAACTATTATATAGTCATCCTATTTTATTTCATTAGCATTAACCAAACTAACAATATTTAAAAGAGTCCAGCTAATGAAAGAGTACCTTTTCTTATCTGACCTTTGAACTAGTTTTAACAAAATGGCTATCTTAAAATTTTTATCGGATGGGTTTGGAGAAAAAAGGGCCGGAGGGGGGCTAGTTGCCATCCAGTCTCTTTTGACTCTCAAAAACTGAACTAGAGCTTTCAATTTCCAAGCAAATGAGCCCTCTCTGAAGTTTATACAAGCATCTCTTTAATAAGAAACATATATGCTCCCAGGGTATAAACTACAACGCCTGCCCCCGTGCTCTGGGGGACTTTGTTGACCCCTGAGTTTTCGTTATATGATCTTTGGACTGTTTTAAGAAAGTGGTTATCTTAAAGTTCTTATTGGATGGGTTTGAAGGAAAAAAGAGTGTGGAGGGGGGGGTCTAGTGGACGTTAGATCTCTTTTGACTCTTAAAAAGCAATAAACCTCATTAATAAACCAGAAAATGACAGAACAATCCAATCTAATGAGCACATAGACAAGCACAAACAGAACAAAGATAGAAATTATGGAGCATGCACACAACAATAATAATAAACCAGACAACCATATAGTATCTATAACAAACACAAAAACTGTAAACGTGAAAGACCTATTATTTTAAAAGGGAACACCAGGGAGATCCATTCATTCCCCTATTGTAAGCTGCAATGTATCTGCCAATGGCAGCATTGGGGTCAATTGCACCATAGTTCCTATTAGCCCAAGAATTATATGCCCAGGGGGGAGGCCGCGAAGAGAGTGTGCAGACCTGTAATAAATTTCCGTTGCCGAAAAGGTATACCAAAAAGGGGCCGGGTATACAAATTTTGGGAGTGCATATGAGTTATATAACTTAGTTAGCAGCTGGCGATTAAAACGAAGTTTATTGGAAATTATGCCACCGTAGGCACTTGATGTCCAGTGCTGGAAATGGCGAATGAGAAGCATTTTATTTGTTTTAAAGCAGTTGTCGATTGGGAGGCCATGATAATTCACTTCCAATTTAGGAGCAACCAATACTCTATTAAGATCAACATTAAATCCTTCGGGAACTGGCCCCCAGTTGAATAGTGCCACTTCTGACTTTTCAGGGTTAAATTTAAGATTTATTTTTGAATACTCTCGACTCAAAATGGAAATTTTTTTCTCAAACACCAGTACCCTTCGGCTGGGGTTAAAGACATCGTCTGCATAAGCAATAAGAGACACATCTATCCCTTTTAGAATACAAGAAGAAACTGCTTGAGATTGTGCGTCAAGAATACAGCTGTTAAACGCAATTGGGGATGTAAGGGCGCCTTGCCTTTCTCCGTGACGAACAGGTATAATCAACTTTGTAATTATTCCATTAGCAGAATTACAACGACAGTTAAACGATTATACATATCATACAAAGCACAAATAATTCAGTTACTGACCCCGCAGTTATACAATTCAGTGAGGATATGCGCCTGAATTATCGAATCACAGGCACGACTGACATTATGGCTCCCTAGAAAAAGCGGCTCTTCAGATTTATTAGCATCAATCAAAACTGACGAAAGTGCCGTCAGTGCATGAGTGCACCCTATTCCTTTCTGGAACCCAAATTGGTGTGGGGGCCTATAACATTTATCAACTAACCCAGGCATTATCAACTCCTCAAAAATTTTACGAAAAGTTGTAGTTACCGTTATTGTCTGGTATTATGAACACTCAGAACTTTTTTCTTAGGGTTTTATGGTTTAAAAAAAAGGTTTTATTCTCTTAGGGTTTTATTCTCTGTCTTAGGGTCAGGGCTTTTTTTCTTAGGGACAGGAGTAAGACGGCCAGTTGAAAACGAGGCAGGACAAACGAAACTCGGAGAGGAGAGAGGAGAGAAAGTAACAAAATGAAAAATAAAATCAAAAAGGGTGAAAAAACGAGGATTTTGTCAGCCAGCGAACCATGAAGATGACAAAATATAAGCAAATATTTCGACAAGGACCTCCGCCAAGTCGTCCTCAGTGCTAAACAAAAAAGAAAAAAAAACGAAAATCTAACCTTTCGAAGTTTACTGTACAAAGACAGAACAGACACTGAATAAAAAACCAGTCAGGAATCAATGAAAATAAATTGAACAAGATGATTGTGCAAAGATCTTTCGTCTTGAAATAACTTTAGTTGGTCTACAATTTCGGTTTTCATTAGATATGCAAATAGGTTCTTTTAAGTCTTTTCGGGTGAAAATATTGATTGAGTCCTTCAAGATTAAACTGTCGTAAATTGGGCTTAATGAAATATCTCCAGTTTCTCTATTTATTGCTAAATTTTGGTTCATATATTTTTTTATCTCAATTACCTCTTTAAAAGTTTGTGGTACGCCATTAACAGTTGATTTTTAAGGTTGCCTCGTCAAACAGAACTAGATGGGTCGGATTTACGAAAATATGGGAAGCCAATGCCGAATCAAAGTTGTCATTGTTATTTTTTAAACTCAGGGACTTATCTATTGAAATTTTGTACTCATGCAAACGTTCACCTAGTTGTTGATGGGTCCTACCAATGTAAAATTTTCCACAAGAACACGGGATTCTGTAGACACCACTACCCAGTATAGCGCAAACGTTTAGCGCAAACGGGATCAGTACCTCTTGAAAAAGGTTTCTTAATTTTACGAATTATATTATAAACATCAAAAACTGATACAGTAAACATTGATTTGTCCCCTATCGAAAGTATATTTTCGAGTGTAACTTTTAAAGGATTTTCTATTAGTGGGTCTGGTTCAGAAAACTCTCTGGAGAAATGTTGTTCCCATAGTTCGGGAGGGATATTAAAAGACTGGTTGGACTTTTGTTTTTGTTTATGTGTTAAATTTTTCCACAAAAGTCCTGCGTTACTAAAAATCTTTTCATAAAATTAGAACGAATAGTAGTTCTTTGTTTCTCTAGCTCTTTTGAAAAAAGGCGTTCGGTAGATAAACGGATCTGGTTTACGATACCAGTTCTGGGACCGTCGCAATCTATCCAGATAATTAGCCAGAATTTGGCCCTATTACAAGCCTCAACAAGCGAAGAATTCTGGGACCAGCCGTTTACTTGAGATCCAACTCGTACTCTGGTGCGAGGGACAAACTGCTTTTCTGCTTGTAATAAAGTGTGTGAAATAAGTGACGCAAATATAATGAATTCAATACAAGTTTCATCAATTAAAGATGGAACCAAATTCTGGAGAAGTTTGAATGGTATTTTATCTTTGCGAAAATATTGTCATTAAAATGCTGGTGCTGGGGTATATCAATCTTATTCCATTCTACCACAAAACGCCCCTTATAAGCTTGGATTACCCGTGCACGGTTAAATGGAGCCGCAATACTAAAAGAAAACGGCAAATGGTAAGATACAACAAACTCATCAAGTACGCTTACACTTACTGCACCATTGGCAATGCTACTTGAAACAAGCACGTGATCAAGGTTTGACACTGATCCTGAGGGGTGTATATATGTGAAATCAGCAGATTTTGGTAAGAGAGCACTTTCATTTGGAATCAGGCTAAGAAGCAGAGCCGTAAGTATATTTTCACTTTTCAATAGGTCACAATTAAAGTCCCCCAACAGAACCCTGTGAAGGTATGAGGCTCTAATTTTACTCAAACATTCACCCAATTTTCTACATGCTAGAGCAAACTTTGTTTCAGAATTTTCGTCTCTATAGCCTGTTCGCAGGTATACATTTACAATGACAGTATCACCCAGTTTAAGTGCAAGGAAACGGTCAGGTTTTGCAAACAGTTTGGAGTTAGCATGTCTATCTACTATTGTCGCAAGTCCACCTGAAGGGCACCCTCGTTTTCCGGGCCTTTTTGCGGCTACAAAGTTGAGCACATGTGATGGCACTATATCGGGTAGTTTCATATTGTCAGCAGAGAGAGAAGGTTCCTGTATGCATATGATTTCTTTTATAAGGCAAAGCTATTCCACCACGGCGATTTTTGCACTGGGACTACTATTTAAGTTCCATGACAAGACGCTCTTTTTGATATAGGGCTCAACCATTTCGAACAGATTAGCTTTTTGGCTTCTAAGTCTTGTTCAACGGGCAGTTAGCATGGTAGCACGTGTGTTTGGTGCATTGACAATTCAAACAGCAGAGTGGGTTCTGGTACGGGCTTTATTTCGTAGTAACTTGGTAATTTTGGGCGCAACGGCCACATTTCTTAGTATTTTTGCACTGTGTTGACATCAACCAGGACTCAAGTCCTGGTTGAACTTCGCTGAAGTAAGGATGCTAGGACTGCTTTGAAAAAAAATTTAATTTTTGGTTTTATTGGTTGCATGTTATTGTTAGTCTTCTTTCTTTCATATATTTTTGTCTTGCTGAGGACGGCCCTTGGACATAGGGCCGAAATATTCATTCAAATTATCTCCACTGTCTTGCAAAAAGATTTCCCTATTGTTCTTCGTACTTTTGTTGTTTGTTATGGAAAGGCAGTGTGGTCTTCGTCACTATTTTTATGCACAAGTTCCATTTGAACCGTGTTGTAAGGTCCCCTACCCCAACCCCAAAGGGCCCCTACCCAAACCGCAAAGGGTCCCTACCCAAACCCCAAAGGCCCCCGGGCCCCAAAGGCCCCCAAACGTCCACCCGAGCCCCCCAAGACCCCCGTGCCCTCCAGTTCCCCACGCCCCCAAAGACCCTCCGAGCCCCCAAAGGCCCCCCGGGTTCCAAAAGGCCCCCCGGGTTCAAAAAGGGCCCCGTATCCCCAAAGATACGGCTCATGATAAGCTAGGCTGCAGCTCTAAGCTAAAACTCTTAAGTAAAAATAAACTAGAACTTTAACTAAATCTCTAAGCTAAGACTCTAGGCTAAACTCTAAGCTAAAACTCTTAAAATAAAACTAAACTAAACTAGAACTCTAAATAAAACTCTAAGATAAGACTCTAAGCTAAAAATCTAAACTCTTAACTATAACTAAACCAAACATCAACTCTTACTAAAACTCTAAGCTAAGACTCTAGGCTAAAACTCTAAGCTTAAACTCATAACTAAACTAAACTAGAACTCTAGCTAAAACTCTAAGCTATGACTCTAAGCTAAAACTGTAAACTCTTAACTATAAATAAACTAAAATTCAACTCTAGGCTAAAACTCAAAGCTAAAACTGTTAACTAAAACTAAACTAAACTACACATCTAACTAAAGCTATAAGCTGTGACTCTAAGCTAAAACTCTAAACTCTTAACTATAATCAAACTAAAATTCAACTCTAACTAAAACTCTAAGATAAGAATCTAAGTTAAAACTCAAAGTTAAAACTCTTAACTAAAACTAAACTAAACTTGAACTCTAACTAAAGCTCTAAGCTATGACTCTAAGCTAAAACTCTAAACTCTTAACCATAATCAAACTAAAATTCAACTCTAACTAAAACTCTAAGATAAGAATCTAGGTTAAAACTCTAAGTTAAAACTCTTAACTAAAACTAAACTTAAACTAAGATAATTTCTTAAACCACATTGGCCTGACATCACATAAAGAAAGAAAAACGAGCAAAAATGGGGTTTTTGTAGGCCAAATGAAAATACTGAAAAAACGAAGCGAATATTTCGAGAGGACAAACGCCTCTCTTCTTCAGCGCGAAACGATGTATCAATAAAAGCCAAAAAATTAAAAGAATTAAAACCAAATACCTAACAACCATAAAAGCGAGTTATTCGCCAATATCCGCGATTTGCACAAAATCCAAAAAATATGATCTGCCATCTACGGATACTAGCGAACAACTAGAAAATGTTGTTCGCTAGTATCCGTCGATGGCAGATCATATTTTTTGGATTTTGTGCAAATCGCGGATATTGGCGAATACCTCGCTTTTATGGTTGTTAGGTATTTGGTTTTAATTCTTTTAATTTTTTGGCTTTTATTGATACATCGTTTCGCGCTGAAGAAGAGAGGCGTTTGTCCTCTCGAAATATTCGCTTTGTTTTTTCAGTATTTTCATTTGGCCTACAAAAACCCCATTTTTGCTCGTTTTTCTTTCTTTATGTAAACTTAAACTCTAACTAAAGCTCTAAGCTAAGACTCTAAGCTAAAACTCTAAACTCTTATCTAAAACTAAACTAAACTAGAACTCCAACTAAAACCTTAAAATAAGACTCTAAGCTAAAACTCTAAACTCTTAACTAAAACTAAACTAGTTTAGTTTAGTTATAGTTAAGAGTTTGGAGTTTTAAATTAGAGTCTTAGCTTAGAGTTTTAGTTAGAGTTGAAGTTTACTGTGGTTTTAGTTAAGAGTTTAGAGTTTTAAGCTTAGAGTCTTAGCTTCGAGTTTTTGTTGAAGTTCTAGTTTAGTTTAGTTTTAGTTAAGAGTTTAGAGTTTTAAATTAGAGTCTTAGCTTAGAGTTTTAGTTAGAGTTGAAGTTTAGTTTTGTTATAGTTAAGAGTTTAGAGTTTTTAGCTTAGAGTCTTATCTTAGAGTGTTAGTTAGAGTTGAAGTTTAGTTTAGTTATAGTTAATAGTTTGGAGTTTTACCTAAGAGTCTTAGCTTAGAGTTTTAGCATAGAGTCTTAGCTTAGAGTTTTTTTTAGAGTTCTAGTTTAGTTTTAGTTAAGAGTTTAGAGTTTTTAGCTTAGAGTCTTGTCTTAGAGTTTTTGTTAGAGTTCTAGTTTAGTTTAGTTTTAGTTAAGAGTTTAGAGTTTTACCTTAGAGTCTTAGCTTAGAGTTTTAGTTAGAGTTGAAGTTTAGTTTAGTTTAGTTATAGTTAAAAGTTTAGAGTTTTTAGCTTAGAGTCTTAGCTTAGAGCTTTTGTTAGAGTTCTAGTTTAGTTTTAGTTAAGAGTTTAGATTTTTTATATTAGAGTCTTAACTTAGAGTTTTTGTTGAAGTTATAGTTTAGTTTAGTTAATAGTTTAGAGTTTTAGCTTAGAGTCTTAGCTTAGAGTTTTATATAGAGTTGAAGTTTAGTTTAGTAATAGTTAAGAGATTAGAGTTTTAGCTTAGAGTCTTAACTTAGAGTTTTTGTTAGAGTTCTAGTTTAGTTTAGTTATAGTTAAGATTTGCGTTTTAGCCTAGAGTATTAGCTTAGAGTTTTTGTTGAAGTTCTAGTTCACTTTAGTTTTAGTTAAGAGTTTGGAGTTTTAGCCTAGAGTCTTAGCTTAGAGTTTTAGTTAGAGTTGAAGTTTAGTTTAGTTATAGTTAAGAGTTTAGAGTTCTCCCTTAGAGTCTTAGCTTAGAGTTTTAGTTAGAGTTCTAGTTTAGTATAGTTAAGAGTTTAGGGTTTAAGCCTAGAGTCTTAGCTTTGAGTTTTTGTTAGATTTCTAGTTTAGTTTAGTTATAGTTAAAAATTTATAGTTTTAGCCTAGAGTATTAGCTTAGAGTTATAGATAGAGTTGAAGTTTAGTCTAGTTATAGTTAAGAGTTGAGAGTTTTAGCCCAGAGTCTTAGCTTAGAGTTTTTGTTGAAGTTTTAGTTTGCTTTAGTTTTAGTTAAGAGTTTGGAGTTTTAGCTTATAGTCTTAGCTTGGAGTTTTAGTTAGAGTTGAAGTTTAGTTTAGTTATAGTTAAGAGTTTAGAGTTTATCAGCTTAGAGTCTTAGCTTAGAGTTTTTAGTTAGAGTTCTAGTTTAGTTTAGTTTTAGTTTATAGTTTGGAGTTTTACCTTACAGTCTTAGCTTAGAGTTTTAGTTAGAGTCGAAATTTACTTAAGTTATAGTTAAGAGGTTAGAGTTTTAGCCTAGATTCATAGCTTAGAGTTTTAGTTAGAGTTTTAATTTAGCTTAGTTTTAGTTAAGAGTTTAGAGTTTTTAGCCTATAGTCTTAGCTTAGGGTTTAGTTAGAGTTCTAGTTTAATTTAGTTTTAGTTAAGAGTTTAGAGTTTTATCTTAGAGTCTTAGCTTAGAGTTTTAGCTAGAGTTGCAGTTTAGTTTAGTAATAGTTAAGAGCTTAGAGTCTTACCTTATAGTCTTAGCTTAGAGTTTTTGTTACAGTTCTAGTTTAGTTTAGTTATAGTTAAGATTTGCGTTTTAGCCTATAGTATTAGCATAGAGTTTTTGTTGAAGTTTTAGTTCACTTTAGTTTTAGTTAAGAGTTTGGAGTTTTAGCTTAGAGTCTTAACTTACAATTTTAGTTAGAGTTCTAGTTTAGTTTAGTTATAGTTAAGAGTTGAGAGTTTTAGGCTAGAGTCTTAGCTTAGAGCTTTTGTTTAAGTTTTAGTTAAATTTAGTTTTAGTTAAGAGTTTTGAGTTTTAGCTTAGAGTCTTAGCTTACAGTTTTAGTTAGAGTTGTAGTTTATTTTAATTATAGTTAAGAGTTTAGAGTTCTACCTTATAGTCTTAGCTTAGAGTTTTAGTTAGAGTTCTAGTTTAGATTTGTTATAGTTAAGAGTTGAGAGTTTTTGGCTAGAGTCTTAGCATAGAGTTTTTGTTGAAGTTATAGTTCACTTTAGTTTTAGTTAAGAGTTTGGAGTTTTAGCTTAGAGTCTTAACTTAAAGTTTTAGTTAGAGTTTTAGTTTAGTTTAGTTATAGTTAAGAGTTGAGAGTTTTAGCCTAGAGTCTTAGCTTAGAGATTTTGTTGAAGTTTTAGTTCACTTTAGTTTTAGTTAAGAGTTTGGAGTTTTAGCTTAGAGTCTTAGCTTAGAGTTTTAGTTAGAGTTGAAGTTTAATTTAGTTATAGTTAAGAGTTTAGAGTTCTAACTTAGAGTCTTATCTTAGAGTTTTAGTTAGAGTTCTAGTTTAGTTTAGTTATAGTTAAGAGTTGAGAGTTTTTGGCTAGAGTCTTAGCATAGAGTTTTTGTTGAAGTTCTAGTTCACTTTAGTTTTAGTTAAGAGTTTGGAGTTTTAGCTTAGAGTCTTAACTTACAGTTGTAGTTAGAGTTTTAGTTTAGTTTAGTTATAGTTAAGAGTTGAGAGTTTTAGCCTAGAGTCTTAGCTTAGAGTTTTTGTTGAAGTTCTAATTTTTACATCTAATTTTCTTGTGTGATCATCATAACTATATTCATCATCTGTTTAACGAATTTATATTTGTAAAGCTTAATTTTGCAATAATTTTTTGACAGTAGGTTTAAAGTGGAAAACCGTCAAGTGTTTTGTTTTTAAAATTTAAAAGCTATTGAGTGCTTGCTTTTCTTTATGATTGTAATTCAGAAAACGGTCCTTAATAACTCAACCCTTTTCTATAAATATACCAAAGAAATCGAAGCTGTATACTACAGCCTTTGCCACCTGTATATACTGCAGCCTTTCCCATATAAAAGAAGATGCATGAACAAAGTTTCATAAACCTTTCTAGTTATGCGTATTTTAACATACAAGTGAAGCAGAAGTCGAAGAATAGACTGCATTTAGATAGGAAATTCTTGAATTTTTTCTTGTATAAACGGTTTATAAAAACAGAGTTGCTGGTAGGGGAACAAAATCTTTAAATTGGCTTGAATATAACGATGACGCAAGAAAAAATATTCTTATATTCTTTAAGTTATTACGGATAAATTACATATAAACATCCTTTAATTTATGTATACCCTAAATGTAGCCAACCACTCGGCAATTGAAAAATAGTTTAAATATACACAAAGAAAGCTCAGGTTACATCGACAGTTCAAAAAACTTGCCAGGCTGTTATATGAAAAAAATGCCAAGAGACGCCAAACGCCAAGACTTGAATATAACGATGACGAAGAAAAAAAAATTGTTTTGTTCTTGAAATTTTCGTCGTGTTTTGTTCAAACAAAAGCAAGTTTTGTTCATGTAAATTATGTATAAACATCCTTTGAATTAGGTATAAACATCCTAAACATAGCCAAGCAGTCGGCAATTGAAAAACAGTTTAAATATACACAAAAAGATCAAATAGCGAACTGGTTGGTTGACATAGAAGTTGACAGAACTTGCTTTTGGGAAAACGGCGTGGATTGGCGTCTGAGATTGGACAAACCTTTAAAAATGCAATAAAAAGGGTTTAATATTTGGGAAATGCCAAAAGTAACTAAACGAAAAAAAGAAATACTTCAAAATTATATATTGATCCTCCTTTTTCCCCTTCATGAATTCATTATGTGGAGAGGCTGCCCGGATCTATAGAAAATTTATCCTTTTTTGGAACATTCTAAATTTTTCCTTGGTTCGAAATACCAAAAAGTTTTTTTTTTAATTTTCTATTATTTTTTTATGATGAGGCGGGGAAATGGAATATATTATTTTCCGCTCCCCATCACAGCGTCGCTTTTAGACCATGAGCATAGGCAGTGTCTTGTCTAGGGGGGATTCAGCTGATAGTGTGACGAAACGAGGGAGAGCTCAGGTTATATCGACAGTTCACGAAATTTGACGTTGCCACCATGTTCTTACCTATTAAATTCTGTATTGGTTAAATCATTAATTAACTACAGGATTAATCTTCTTGTATTTCTTCAATTTCTTTCTGAATTAAACCCAATTTTCAAGGGTTATTGGTTTGATACAATAATCTCTTGGAAGGAAAAAAATTAAGAAATAAACACTTAGTTGTGTTCTTTCTTCTGAAAAAAAGCAAAATTTGAAATTTTTCACGATAATAGATATAATCCTTTGTAACCGGAATCTCCGATTTACTTAATTTAATGACGTGATGCGCTAAGACAAGGATAGATAATACTTTCAAAAGAAAGCCGAAAGAATTATAGCGGCATAAAATTTTTGTTTTCTGCTCATATAAACATTATTCTGAAAAAAGTACCAAAGCTGTTTTATTTGAAATATATAATGAAATGCATTGTATAACAATTCTAAATGCTATTAAAAAATATACTGAAAATATCGTTTAAAGACGTTCATAAATTAAGAAAAAAACTTTGTCAACTGAGATTAGGGGCAACATAAAAAAAAACTAATGATAACAGAAATGGTTTCATATGTGCAGTGGATTGGTCTTGTTGCACTTCATATTTCCTTAAGCTAAAGTTTGACTGTTTCCCGAATTCTTTGAGAATTATTTTTCTGCTAATACAGTTCTTATGATAATTTCAAAAACCGAAAAATATGATTTTGAGCAACCTCCCTTGTAAAACTACTGTTGAAACGAAAGAGTCAGTGTATTGGAACAAGAATTTGTTTTGTTGATTAGAAAATATTAGTGTAACGAATAACAGGTTAACGATGGGCCAGTCCCTCTCATATATGAAACAAGTACCAGATCCCTGTGGCGAAACCACAGGGTTCCGGCACTTGGCAAGTTTTATATATTGATTTTCATTGTCGCTTGTCTTTAACCAGAGGCAATTTTACCCTTTTCCTGGTGTCCTGACGTCACGAAAGCTTTGATACGGTCACCCTTGGAAGAATACTTTCTTAAAGTTGTGACCTATTTAAAGCGGTTTTGGAAGCTAGAAATATCAATTAGGCAGTTTTAAGAAGAAAAACAATAGAGCCGAGTTCGAGACCAGGCCCCGTAATGGCTACGCGACAGGCTTGTCTATATTGATTCTCATAGTCACTTATCTGGTAACTGCACTCAATCTGATCCTCTTCTTGATTCCATGGCATCAACGTAGGGTTAGTACAATTACCATGGGGAAAATACATATACTTTTAGATCGCCTTAGTAGCCATAAATGTCAATACACCAGTTTAAAAAAAAAAGATTTCAAAGCCAGGCCCCGCCAATCTGCGTGTGGTAGGTTCTATTGTCCACTAGTAATTATGAAACTAATTAAAACTCGTTATGAAAATATACTAACTACTCGTGGTATTTTATGCTTAGGGCTCATTCTGTAAAGACTCATGCGTAATAATTGTCAAAACGATGCTCTCGCCCCGGGAGGGGGGGGGGGGGCAGAAATGAAAGAATGGAGTATGGTGTAAGTGGATTAGAAATATTACGTCAAAAATGAGCAGTATGGTCAATCATTTTTATTTTGTAATTTTTTCTGCATCATAGACACTGAAAACGATACAACCACTACTGAGGCAAGTATGACGTATATATGCTTTTCAAATGTATTCATAAATCTTAGGTCACTGACATTTATCCTATTTTCAAAAATTAAGGCTCTTAACTAATCTTCCAAAATTTCACTCCTACATAGATCTTTTTTTGTCAGAAAATCCCAGGTGTCCGATTTTCCTGAAAAAAAAATATGAATCCATTTTTGAGAAAAAATAAATACTTACATAAATATTGATGGTTTAAAGAGATAGTATTTCAGTTTGATTGAAGTTTCATTGTTGCTCTTTATTTTAGTTGAAAAGACTTAATTAAAAAAATTCAGATTTTTTTATTCAGATTTAGTTAGTTTAAAAAAAGAGCCAGAAGTTTCAATTTCCGATCGAATGAGCCCCCTCCAAAGTTAATACGACCACCGCTTCTACAGAACCTTATATTTTTATAATTGGCAACTTATATAAGTGAAAATCCTTGCCCCGAGGGCTAGGGAAGAATTCTCAAACCGTAAGTTATAGTATTTTAAACAAAATGGCTATTTTAAATTTTGATAAGATGCATTTCAAGAAAAAAGGCAGAGGGGAGGTTGTTACTTTTTGATCATTTTCGATTCTTAAGAACTTACATAATTTACTATTCTGGGCCCAGGTGCTATGAAGGATTTCTCAACCCCTAATTTCTAGTAATTTGAATTTTGGACTAGTTTGAACAAAATGGATATCTCTAAATTTCTATAAGATATATTTGGAAAAAAGATTTGAGGGGGATAGATACCCTCCGATCACTTTTGATGACTTAAAAAGGTAACAATAACTTTGAATTTCCAATCAAACGAGCTATCTCTGAAGTTTATGTGACCACCCCTTACATATAACCTTATATACCCTCGGGGCATAGCTTGCAACACTTAGCCCGGGGTTTGGGTGAATCTGTCAAAATGGCTTTCTCAAATTTCTATCAGATGGGTTTTGGGAAAAAAGGGCGTGGAGGGTCTAGTTGACCTTAGATTGTGTCGACACCGAAGTTTTATTTATCTGACGTTTGAACTATTTTAAAAACAGCTACCTCGAAATTTTTAAGGGCTATTTATACCCCCAGAGCATATCTTAAAACGCCTGCCCCCGGGCCCTGGGGGCCCGGGCCCTGGGAGGCCCGGGTTTTTCTTGTCAGACCTTTAAACTATTTTAAAAGGAATGGCTATCTCAAAATTTGTATCGGATGTGTTTGGGGAGAAAAAGGCGTGGGGTAAGACTAGTTGTCCTCCGATCTCTTTTGACTCTTAAAAAATGAACTAGAACTTTCAATTTTCATTCAAATGAGCCCTTTGTAAAGTATATACAAGTATCCCTTCCATAAGAACCATATATGCCCCCAGAAAAAAAACTTTCAACGCCACAGACCCCAAATTTTTCGTTATATGTTTTTTGTACTGTTTTTAACAAAATAATTATCTCCAAAGTTGTCTAGGATGGGGGGGGGGAAAAATGGCGTGGGGGGGAGGGGGCGATTTTCCAACCGATCTCTTGACACTTAAAAATTTAACAAGAAATGAAGATGTACTATCAAATGAGCCCTCTGAAGCATATACGAGCATCCTTTCCATAGGAACCATATATGCCCCCAGGGCATAACTTAGAACGCCTGCTCCCGAGCCCTGGGGTGTTGTTTTGACAACAGAGTTTTTTTTTATTCTACCTTTAAACTATTTTAAACAAAATGGTTATCTCAAATTATGTATAGGTTGCAGGAGGGGGAAAGGGGCGTGAGGGGGGAGGGCTAGTTGCCTGCCGATCTCTTTTGACTCTTGAAAACTGAACTAGATATTTCAATTTCCGATCAACTGAGCCCTCTCTGAATTTTATACGAGCATCCCTTCCATAACAACCATATATGGCCCCAGGGCATGACATACAACTTCTGCCCTTGGGCCCTGAGGGATTGTGTTGACCTTGGAGTTTTCGTTTTATGACCTTTGAACTAATTTTAAAAAAATGAGTATTTCAGAGTTCTTATCGGAGGGGTTGGCGCAAAAGCGGGCGTGGAGAGGGGGGGGGGGATGGTGGTCCTATGATCTCTTTTGACTCTTACAAAGTGAATTAGAACTCTCAATTTCCGATCAAATGAGCCTTCTCGGAAGTTTATGCGATGATCCCTTCCATAAGAACCATATATACCCCCAGAGCATAACTTACAACGCCCGCCCCCGGGCCCTGGGGGGTTGAGGCGACACAGGAGATTTTTTATCTGACGGTTGAACTATTTTTAACAAAATGGCTATCTTAAAATTTTTGTCGGATGGGTTTGGGGAAAAAAGATTTTTTGGGGGGGGGCTAGTTTTCCTCGGATCTCTTTTGACTCTTAAAAAGAGAACTAGAATTTTCAATTTCCAATCAAATGGGTCCTCTTTGAAATTTATACGAACATCCCTTTCATAAGAATCATATATGCCCCCAGAACATAACTTACAACGCCTGCCCTCGGGCCCTGGGGGGTTGTGTTGACACCGGAGTTTTGTTATCTAATTTTTTATATATTTTAAAAAAAAGTATAATCACAAATTTTTTCTCGGAGGGGTTTGGTAAAACATTGCACAGTGGGGGGTGGGGTAGTTGTCCTCCTATCACTTTGACTCTTAGTAAATTAATTAAAACTTTCAATTTCCAATCAAATGAGCCTTCTATGAAGTTTAAACAAGTATCCCTTCAATATAAACCATATATGCTCCCAGGACATAACTTAGAACGCCTGCCCCCGGACCCTGGAGGTTGTATCGACACCGTATTTTTTCGTAGGTACTCTTTCTTTAGCTTATATCTTTTTATATCTCAAACTCGATAAACGTCGTAAAACCTGTTTTTAACCGGGATGATACAAGACTCCGCCGTAGAGAAATGCACTTTATCGGGTGGTTTTAATTGCGTAAACTATATTTAAAGTTTTTTTTTTTTGGGGGGGGGAGTGAGGTACTATGGTTAGGGTAGGTTAGGTTACGTACTTAATATATGCTATTCTTTGCCCCCCCCCCCATAATGTGTAAATATATAGCCCAAATTTTTTTCTAAACTATTATTAAATAAAAAAAAACAAGTTTTTTAACTGAAAGTAAGGAGCGACATTAAAACTTAAAACGAACAGAAATTATTCCGTATATGAAAGGGGCTGTCCCCTCCTCAACACCTCGCTCTTTACGCTAAGGGTTTTTATTGTTTAAAAAAATAGAGTTGCGAGAAAGTCAAACTTTAGCGTAAAGAGCAAGGCGTTGAGGAGGGGACAACCCCTTTCATATACGGAATTATTTCTGTTCGTTTTAAGTTTTAATGTCGCTCCTTACTTTCAGTTAAAAAAGATTGTTTTTTTTTACTAAATTTGTGAACGCTTTTGAATAAATGCAGATTTTGATCTTGGCTCACAGTACATGAATAATTAAAACAAAATTTTCGTATTAATTTACTTTTATTTGGTTAAATGGCTTTCTCGAAACTTGTTTCATTTTATTTACGAACGTTTTTATTAGTAATAAATATACGTAACTTACGAATTAACTTACGTAACGAACTTCTATATTCATAAATTTTTAAGACATACATTAGGGGGTTCACCCCCTAGTCAATACCTTGCTCTTTAAGCGAAAGTTCAAATATTGTTCCAATTCTTTAAAAATTAACGCTTAATCACAAAGGCCGTTAATTAGAATAGATAGCTCTTATGAAAGTACTAAAAAATCTCTGGCTAAAAGAGTGAGGTATTGACTAGGGGGTGAACCCAATCATATAGATAGATAGATAGATAGATCGTGTATTTCAAAAAGCCCAAGAGCCATATACACACAAAAAATATGAAAATAGAAAAATTACCACAGAGCAAATTACAAACACACATTAACATGAATACATAGCGAAAAATACCTTCTAGTAAAATACCAAAAAAAATAACTTTAATTCCATATAATTAATAATAATTAATTGTAAATATATGTAATATTTTCTGTTCGTTTAAAGTTTTGATGTTGCTGCTGTTGCAGTTGAAAAACTTGTTTTTTTATATTTAATTTCTGATCTTTTTTAAATAATACTGGGATGTCCGGCGTCCCCTTCATAGCAGTGTCCCTTCCCCATGAAAACTTCCTTCATGGAAAGATCCTCCTGCATAACCTCCGACCCCAGGCACGTACGCTGGAATTTGTTTTGGGGGGTGGCCCAATTTGTTTCGAGGGGGCCAAATCCTTCAAACCCATTATTCTGTGAGAAAAATCAGAAAATTATGGGAAAATGAAACAAAATCGTGAGATTTCGGGGGGGGGGGGGCAGGTCCAGAGGCCCCCCTGCGTACGTCCCTGCCCGACCCCCCCCCCCCCACTACCAGGAATTTCCCCTGAAAATGTCTGTACTGTATACTTCCCAATAACCAATACTATATGTTAACATTGGGTAAAGTTCATAACTTTCAGCCCTCCGCCCGGGAACTTCGGGGGATTAAGTCATCCTAAAAGACATACTTATTATATTTTCGAACATGCTGAACTAAATGACTATCTCAAAATTTTGATCAGGTGACTTTGGGAAAACAATGAGCGTGGAAGGGGGCCTAGTTGCCTTCCATTTTTTTTGGTCACTTAAAAAGGGCACTAGAACTTTTAATATCCATACCAATGAGCTCTCCCACGATATTCTAGGACCACTGGGTTGATACGATCACCCCTGGGGAAAAAAAATAAACACGCACCCGTGATCTTTCTTCTGGCAAAAAATGCAAAATTCCACGTTTTTGTAGATAGAAGCTTGAAACCTCTACAGTAGGGTTATCTGATACGCGGAATATGATGCTGTGATTTTCATTCATGTTCTATAGCTTTTAGGGGTCTTTCTCCCTTTTTTCGAAAATCAGCCAAATTTTCTCAGGCGCGTAACTTTTGGTGGGTAAGATTGATGAAACTTATATATTTGAAATCAGAATTAAAATCTGATTCTTTTGATGAATCTATTGGTACCAAAATTCTGTTTTTTAGAGTTTCGGTTACCATTAAGCCGGGTCCCAATAACCAATACTATATGTTAACATTGGGTAAAGTTCATAACTTTCAGCCCTCCTCCTGGGGGCTTCGAGGGATTAAGTCAGGCTAAAAGACATATTTATAATATTTTCGACCATGCTGAACAAAATGGCTATCTCAAAATTTTGATCAGATGACTTTGGGGAAAAATGAGCGTGAGATGGGGCCTAGTTGCCCTCCATTTTTTTGGGTCACTTAAATAGGGCACTAGAACTTTTAATTTCCGTTCCAATTAGCCCTCCCACGATATTCTAGGACTACTGGGTCGATACGATCACCCCTGGAAGAAGAAAAAAAAAAAAAAAAAAAAAAAAAACACCCAACCGTGATCTTTGTTCCGGCAAAAAATACAAAATTCCACATTTTTGTAGATAGGAGCTTTAAACCTCTACAGTAGGGTTCTCTGATACACTGAATATGATGGTATGATTTTTATTAAGGTTCTATAGCTTTTAGGGGGTCTTTCCCCTTTTTTTCGAAAATCAGCCAAATTTTCTCAGGCGTGTAACTTTTGATAGGTAAAATTAAACTTGATTAAACTTGATCATAATTAAAATCTGATTCTTTTGATGTATCTATTGATATCAAAATTCCGTTTTTTAGAGTTTCGGTTACTATTGAGCCGGATCGCTCCTTACTTACAGTTCGTTACCACGAACTGTTGATTATACTGCCCTTGTGTTTCAGTAGCCGTTCTTAGAAAATGGGACAAACAGTAGAAATATAACATAAACAGCAAGGTATTGAAGAGGAGGCAACCCTTCATATACGGAATAATTTCTGTTCGGTTTGATGTACGTATATGAGGGGGTTCGCCCCTGGTCTCTTTACGCTAAAATCACACAGGCCGTTTAATTAGAATAAATAGCTCTTTTGAAAGTACTAAGAAAAACTTTAGTGTAAAGAACGAGGTACTGACGACAGGGCGAACCCCCTAATATATGTAATAATTTCTGTTAGTAAAGCTTTTCATGTTCTTCCTTACTTTCAGTTGAAGAAACATTTTTTTTAAGTCAATTTCTGATCGTTTTTTAAATAATGCTGGGAAAATCTGGCACCCCCATCATGAAAAATTCCCTTCCCCATGAAAAATTCCTCTATGAAAAGATCTCCCACGTGAAACAACTCCCCCCGCCCCCCCCCTATCAGAAGAAATCCCTCCGGAAAATATCTGTATACTTCGCAATAACCTATACTATATGTAAACAATGGACAAAGTTCGAAACTTGCAGCCCATCCACTTTGGACTGTGGGGAACCTTAGGGAAATCCAAATGGCTATCTCAAAATTTCAATCAAGTGACTTTGGTAAAAAAAAGAGCGTGGGAGGGGGTCTAGCTGCCTTCCAGTTTTTTTTTTTCACTTAAAAAGGGCACTAGAACTTTTAATTTCCGTTCGGATGAGCCCTCTCACAATATTCTATGACCACTGGGTCGAAACGATCACCTCTTAAAAAAACACGCATCGTGATCTTTCTTCGAGTAAAAAATGCAAATTTCCACCTTTCTGAAGATAGGAGCGTGAAACTTCTTTGATAGGGTTCTCTGATAAGCTGAATGTGATGGTGTAATTTTCGTTAAAGTTAATTAAAAATTCAAAACTCCACATTTTTGTAGATAGGAGTTTGAAGCTTCTTTAATAATGTTCGTTGGCAAGCTGAATCTGATGGAGTGAATTTCGTTAAAGTTAATTTAAAAAATTAGCAATTAAAACCATATTTTATTGTTTAAAAAAATTAAGTTGTGAGAAAGTCAAACTTTAGCGTAAAGAGCAAGGCGTTGAGGAGGGGACAGCCCCTTTTATATACAGAATAATTTCTGTTCCTTTTAAGTTTTAACGTCGTTCCTTACTTTCAGTTAAAAAAAATTGCTTTTTTTTATTTCATTTGTGAAATTTTTTTAATCAATGCAGGTTTTGATTTTTGCTCACCGTGCATGAATAATTAAAACAAAATTTGCATATTAATTTTACTTTTATTTGGTTAAATGGCTTTCTCGAAACTTGTTGAATTTTATTTACGAACGTTTTTATTAGTAATAAATACACGTAACTTAAGAATTAATTTACGTAACGAACTTCTATATTCATATATTTTTAATACGTATATTAGGAGGTTTGCCCCCTAGTCAATACCTTGCTCTTTAAGCTAAAGTTCGAATTTTGTTCCAATTCTATAAAAATGACCCCTTAATCACAAAGGCCGTTAAGTAGAATAAATAGGTCCTATGAAAGTACAAAAAAATCTTTGGCTTAAAGAGTGAGGCATTGACTAGAAGGTGAACCCAATCATATAGCTTATATTCTTTTGTTCGTTTTAACTTTTGATGTTGCTCCTTACTTTCAGTTGAAAAACTTGTTTTTTTATATTTAATTTCTGGTTGTTTTTTTAAATAATGATGGGAAATCTGGCGCCTCCTTCATAGCAATGTCCCTGCCCCCATGAAAACTTCTTTCATGAAAAGATCCTCCCATATAACCCCCGACCCACCTCCAACCCCTCCTCCCAGACAAAATTCCCCCTGAAAACGTCTGTATACTTTCCAATAACCAATACTATATGTTAAAATTGGGAAGTTCATAACTTTCAGCCCTCCCCCTGGGGGCTTCGAGGGAGTAAGTCATCCTAAAAGACATAGTTATAATATTTTCGACCATGCTGAATAAAATGGCTATCTCAAAATTTTGATCGGGTGACATTGGGAAACAAATGAGCATGGGAGGGGACCTAGTTGCCCTCCATTTTTTTGATCACTTAAGAAGGGCACTAGAACTTTTAATTTCTGTTCCAAAGAGCCCTCCCACGATATTCTAGGACCACTGGGTCGGTGCGATCACCCCTGGGAAAAAGGGAAAAAAAACAAATAAACACACATCCGTGATCTTTCTTCTGGCAAAATACGTAAAATTCCACATTTTTGTAGATAGGAACTTGAAACCTCTTTGGTAGGGTTCTCCGATACGCTAAATATGATGGTGTGATTTTCATTAAGGTTCTATAATTTTTAGGGGGTCTTTCCCCCTTTTTTGAAAATCAGCCAAATTTTCCCAGGCGCGTAACTTTTGATAGGTAAGATTAAACTTGATGAAACTTGTATATTTTAAATCAGAATTAAAATCTGATTCTTTTGATGTATCTATTGGTATCAAAATTCCGTTTTTTGGAGTTTCAGTTACCATTGAGCCGGGTCGCTCCTTACTTACAGTTCGTTACCACGAACTGTTTGATATAGTCATCCTATTTTATTTTATTACCATTAACCAAACTAACAATATATAGAAGAGTCCAGCTAATGAAAGAGTAACTTTTCTTATCCGACCTTTGAACTAGTTTTAACAAAATGGCCATCTTAAAATTTTTATCGGATGGGTTTGGGGAAAAAGGGCCGGAGGGGGGCATGTTACAATTTCCAAGCAAATGAGCCCTCTCTGAAGTTTATACAAGCATCTCTTTAATAAGAAACATATATGCTCCCAGGGTATAAATTACAACGGCTGCCCCCAGGCTCTGGGAAACTTTTTTGACCCCTCAGTTTTCTTTATATGATCTTTGACTATTTTAAGAAAATGGTCATCTGAAAGTTCTTATCGGATGGGTTTGAGGGAAAAAGACTGTCGAGGGGAGGGGGAGGGGGAGGGACTAGTGACTGTCCGATCTCTTTTGACTCTTATTGATAAATTGATGTTCTATTTTTAAATATGGCTTCTCTGATCTTTAGGTCAGAGACATAAATTGATATTCAATCAAAGCCATAATAGTGTAGTTAGGAACACCTTCGATATGAAGAAAGATTGAATATATTTTACGCGGGAAAGAGTTTCCTAGGAATTTGAAATGTGACAGTGGAGGGATGCCAAAACAAAGGAACACGCAGAAATTACTTTTAAGGGATTATTTGGGCCAAACAGTTTGAGACATTTTAGAAGATGATTTGGGGTGACACTCTGTGGTAATTATAATACACAAGTTAACAAACAACAAAAGTACTAAGAACAATAGGGAAATCTTTTTGCAAGACAGTGGAGATAATTTGAATGAATATTTCGGCCCTATGTCCAAGGGCTGTCTTCAGTAAGACAAAAATATATGAAAGAAAAAAGACTCACAATAACATGCAACCAATAAAACCAAAAATTAAAAATTTTTTCAAAGCAGTCCTAGCATCCTTAGTTCAGCGAAGTTCAACCAGGACTCAAGTCCTGGTTTAACTTCGCTGAAGTAAGGATGCTAGGACTGCTTTGAAAAAAAAATTATTTTTTGGTTTTATTTGTTGCATGTTATTGTGAGTCTTTTTTCTGTCATATATTTTTGTCTTGCTGAGCACAGTCCTTGGACATAGGGCCGAAATATTCATTCAAATTATCTCCACTGTCTTGCAAAAAGATTTCCCTATTGTTCTTCGTACTTTTGTTGTTTGTTATGGAAAGGCAGTGTGGTCTTCGTCACTATTTTTATACACAAGTTTCATTTGAACCGTGTTGTAAGGTCCCCTACCCCAACCCCAAAGGGCCCCTACCCAAACCCCAAAGGGCCCCTACCCAAACCCCAAAGGTCCTCGGGCCCCAAAGGCCCCCAAAGGTCCTCCCAAGCCCCTAAAGACCCCCGTGCCCTCCAGTCCCCCGCACCCCCAAAGGCCCTCCGAGCCTCCAAAGGCCCCCCCGGTTCCCACAGGCCCCCGGGTCCCAAAAGGGCCCCGTATCCCCAAAGATACGGCTCATGATAAGCTAGGCTGTAGCTCTAAGCTAAAATTCTTAAGTAAAAATAAACTAGAACTTTAACTAAATCTCTAGGCTAAGACTCTAGGCTAAACTCTAAGCTAAAACTCTTAAATAAAACTAAACTAAACTAGAACTCTAACTAAAACTCTAAGATAAGACTCTAAGCTAAAACTCTAAACTCTTAACTGTAACTAAACTAAACATCAACTCTTACTAAAACTCTAAGCTAAGACTCTAGGCTAAGACTCTAAGCTTAAATTCTTAACTAAACTAATTCTAGCCTAGAGTCTTAGCTTAGAGTTTTTGTTGAAGTTCTAGTTTAGTTTTGTTTTAGTTAAGAATTTTACCTTAGAGTCTTAGCTTAGAGTTTTAGATAGAGTTGAAGTTTACTGTAGTTTTAGTTGAGAGTTTAGAGTTTTAGCATAGAGTCTTAGCTTAGAGTTTTTGTTAGAGTTCTAGTTTAGTTTTAGTTAAGAGTTTAGAGTTTTTAGCTTAGAGTCTTGGCTTATAGTTTTGTTGAAGTTCTAGTTTAGTTTAGTTTTATTTAATAGTTTAGATTTTTAACTAAGAGTCTTAGCTTAGAGTTTTAGTTAGAGTTGTAGTTTAGTTTAGTTGTAGTTAAGAGTTTGGAGTTTTTAGCTTAGAGTATTAGCTTAGAGTTTTTGTTAGAGTTCTAGTTTAGTTTTAGTTAAGAGTTTAGAGTTTTTAGCTTAAAGTCTTAGCTTAGAGTTTTTGTTGAAGTTCTAGTTTAGTTTAGTTAAGAGTTTAGAGTTTTCGCTTAGAGTCTTAGCTTAGAGTTTTAGCTAGAGTTGAAGTTTAGTTTAGTAATAGTTAAGAGCTTAGAGTCTTAGCTTAGAGTCTTAACTTAGAGTTTTAGTTACAGTTCTAGTTTAGTTTAGTTATATTTAAGATTTGCGTTTTAGCCTAGAGTATTAGCTTAGAGTTTTTGTTGAAGTTCTAGTTCACTTTAGTTTTAGTTAAGAGTTTGGAGTTTTAGCCTAGAGTCTTAGCTTAGAGTTTTAGTTAGAGTTGAAGTTTAGTTTAGTTATAGTTAAGAGTTTAGGGTTTAAGCCTAGAGTCTTAGCTTAGAGTTTTTGTTAGATTTCTAGTTTAGTTTAGTTATAGTTAAAAGTTTATAGTTTTAGTCTAGAGTATTAGCTTAGAGTTATAGATAGAGTTGAAGTTTAGTCTAGTTATAGTTAAGAGTTGAGAGTTTTAGCCCAGAGTCTTAGCTTAGAGTTTTTGTTAAAGTTCTAGTTTTCTTTAGTTTTAGTTAAGAGTTTGGAGTTTTAGCTTATAGTCTTAGCTTGGAGTTTTAGTTAGAGTTGAAGTTTAGTTTAGTTATAGTTAAGAGCTTAGAATTTATCAGCTTAGAGTCTTAGCTTAGAGTTTTTAGTTAGAGTTCTAGTTTAGTTTAGTTTTAGTTTATAGTTTGGAGTTTTACCTTACAGTCTTAGCTTAGAGTTTTAGTTAGAGTCGAAATTTACTTAAGTTATAGTTAAGAGGTTAGAGTTTTAGCCTAGATTCATAGCTTAGAGTTTTAGTTAGAGTTTTAATTTAGCTTAGTTTTAGTTAAGAGTTTAGAGTTTTTAGCCTATAGTCTTAGCTTAGGGTTTAGTTAGAGTTCTAGTTTACTTTAGTTTTAGATAAGAGTTTGGAGTTTTAGCTTAGAGTCTTAGCTTAGAGTTTTAGCTAGAGTTGAAGTTTAGTTTAGTAGTAGTTAAGAGCTTAGAGTTTTAGCTTATAGTCTTAACTTAGAGTTTTAGTTAGAGTTCTAGTTTAGTTTAGTTATAGTTAAGAGTTGAGAGTTTTAGCCTAGAGTCTTAGCTTAGAGTTTTGTGTGAACAAAATTGCTACCGTT